>NC_065506.1:29383386-29443225 GCF_006386435.1 Epinephelus moara
GACTCAGAAACAGTTACTTCCCCCTGGCCATCAGACTGCTAAATGCCAAATAACCCCCCCCTCCCCCCGCCCACACCCACTCACCCACCCCACGGACAATATCGGAATATCTTTCTGATGGACAACCTTTCTCAGTGCACTTTTTCATATGGACAATATTTCTGTGCAATACTATTATGGAGGTATGGTTTTAATTAATTACCTCTTATTTGTGCAATAACCCCCCCAGCTGCTACAATGTTTCTGTTTACACAGTTTATATACTGGTTATTCTGTTTTGCACTACACTGTTTACATTGTTTACATACTGGTTATTCTGTTTTGCACTATTTATTCTGTTGTTTACATTATATTTATCTATTTATTCTCTATTGCACTCATTATTATTATTTTAGTTCTTGTTTTTTAGTTATATAGACTATATTTTTAATTTTTAAACTGCCCCATAATTCCATCTCTGTTGTAATCCGGAAGCCAAGCAACGACATTTCGTTGCCAAAATCTCACTGCTGTGTTTTTTTGTGCAATGACAATAAAGGAAGTCTAGTCTCTAGTCACATTTAGGTGGTTGACAGTGCAGGTATTGCAGTGTAAGGTGATGAAACTAAAGTGTAAGAGCAGTGCAGGAGTAATAAATACTTTGCTATAGATAATATGCATAAATTTTTTTGTAGAAGGTGCTTCAAAGCCAGAACTGTGTTACATAAGGAATAAGGAATGCTGGAAAATATAAAATGCACAGAAGGTTAAATATGACATGCTAAGAGAGGGTGAATATCTATATACAAATGCAAAGAGGGTGTAAATATCCAAAAGAGAATGAAGTGAAGAAGTGAAGCTAAAATATCCCAGATACAGCCGCTGCAGTCTTGCTCTGGTGACGTCATTCGGAACCAGCAGCGATCTCTGTGGTATCAAATTCCCCACCCATACACCTGTCCGACCAATCGCGAGCAGCACCACTGAACGCAAGCCCATTGATTGAGCTGTGTGGCTCACACAGTTGTCAATCAAATTGTATAATCTCTTTATGTTTAAAAGTTCTTATATGTTATATTTATAACATTAAATAACTAATTGTTTTTTTTTTCCCGTTAAAGGTTTTTTTTGGGGGGAGTTTTTCCTTATCCACTGTGAGGGTCCAACGGACAGAGGGATGTTGTATGTTGTAAAGCCCTGTGAGGCAAACTGTGATTTGTGATATTGGGCTTTATAAATAAAATTGATTGATTGATTGATTGATTGATTGATTGATAATTCGATTAGTTTCAGAAAATATGACAAAAAGCTACTTTTGTAAAAGTTACCAAGTCAAATTGGGTCACAAATTGTGGTATGTATCCTGCTTAACTCTTTTATTTATACCACATATAATGCTATGAGTAAAAAATATTCATTGTTCAATATGTCTCTGCAACATGACCTTCTCAGACATGTCCCCCATGGATGAATGGATGGAGAGGGGCAAAGAGGATCCAACTGATGGCAAACAGCAGAGGATTGTGAGTGGACCTGCTGCTGAAATGTCACACACAGACGTCTCTGAATGAACTGGGTGTCCAAAAGCCAAGGTATTTATTATCTGATGTAAGGTGTGTTTTCCTCTGAAAGGTCACACAGTTAAATCCGGAGAGAAAGATTAGCCAGAGCCTCTTTAAGATTGTCCTTCTTTACCCCTGCCACCTGTTGACACGAGACTTTTAACCTATCTGACATACACCTAAAGTAGTGATAACTTTAAAAGCCGTTAGATGTTTATCAGTGTGTTTTGTAAAATTTACATTACGTTTGATGTTTCTTAAAGCACAGAGTGTTAAATACGAGAGGGCTAATGCCTCTCTGTAACTACAGTATAATCTATTATTCCTCCTCCTGACAACATACTGTGTTGTGTGCCTGTCCTGTCTTTAGATTGATGTTGCAAAAGGCGTTCCTCAGGGATCCATTGTGGGCCCTGCTCTGTTTGCCATTTATAGAAATTATTTTTTACATTTCAGAGATATTAATCTCTACTACGACTGCTACAATGCAGTGAGGATGGACCAAAACGCAGACACTGAAAGGCGAGGAGACAGGGTGTACTGGGAATGTATTTATTAGGGCAGGGGAAAAGCAAATGCCGGCCTGGGGAAGCTTGGGCAATAGCTTGGAAACTAGGGCAGGGGCTGTATGGCTGAGAGCGAGGCTGCTGGAGCATGGGCTGAGGCTGGGGCTTGGACTGACAAGATGAGGGACAGGAGATAGGGACAAGAACCACAGCAGATGGAACAACAGGAAACAGGAGACAGGGTTAGTCAGGGGAAAACAAGAAACAAGTAAACAGGGTAAATGCAGGTGAAGTGGCTTGAAGCTTAGTATGCCGACACGTAGCACAGACTGCGGCCTGAGGATGAGTGGATGGGGAACTGTGGAGTTGATGAGTTGATGGAAGCGGAATACCTTGGCATCTTGCTTTCTGAAAAAAATATAGAGACAAACGTGCAAGATTATCATGGGGAAATATTAAAGACAACCTCTCCTTTAGTGTTTTGATCATGGTGGAGAGTGCAGTCTGACACGTTGGTTAAAAAATCTCCCATAGGTGTTCAGTTAGGTTGAGATCTGGTGACTGTGAAGGCTATAGTAAATGATCCACATCGTTTTTACTCTAATCAAACCATTTGTCACATGTGGGAGCATCTGTTACGTCTCTCCATTTATTTATTGCTGTGACCCCCCTTAGCAGTATTTGCAGTACTTCATTTCACCACCAGATGGTAGTATTTTGTAACATATACATTAAACACAGAGTCATGCCTATCATACTATACTATAGGGCTTATAACAGTTCAGTTTAATATTATATTTGAGGTAAAATCCTGTATTGATCAAGCTGGTAGGACTTTTTTTCCATTTCATTTGTGCAGCTGCTATTGAGTAACTCGCCGTATCTTCTAAATGTAACTACCTTTGAAATTGAAAGCTATGTTGAGTGTGATATTGAGCTGGTGACTGAGGATTGAATAGTACTGCATGCTTCAGTTGATGAAACTGCACACGGTTGGTGATGTGCCCAAGCTTTTGATTTATCCACTTCTAGTGAAGATAATTGGATTATTTTTCGATATTAGTGAGCAATATTCCAATCTAGTACTGTTTTAATTAATGCTCAGAAATCAGAAATGTTTGTTGGAGGTACATTCAGTGTCTTACAGAATAAGAAAGATGATAAAACATTTAATTTCAGCCGTTCTGTTATCGATTCTCACTTGTCCACAGTAACATCCAATTCAGTTCAGTTCATTTTTATCAATAACACCCAATATCACAAATCACAATTTGCCTCAGAGGGCTGTACAACATACAACATCCCTCTGTCCTCTGACTCTCACAGCAGATAAAAAAAAACTCGTTAATGGGGGGGTGAAATGGTAGAAACCTCAGGAAGAGCAACTGCTGAGGGATCACCCCTCCAGATCAGATGGATGTGCAATATATGTGTCGTGTGTACAGAACAGATTGACAAAATAAAATTACAGTAATCCATATATCAACATGATCCAGGTCTGTGTGCTGGCTTGTAGATTCACTCACATATTGGACAGCAGATTTTGGCAGCATGTAGTGATCAGCGCCTCTGCTTTATGTTCTTTTTGTGTTCCAGCATCCGCGCTGGGGTTGTCTGCAGGTCAGGCGCTCACTGCTACCACACAGACACCGAAACCCGTTGACTCCTGTTTGCAGAGCCCATAATGCCATGCAACCTTGTGTTTTATAACAGAGGCAGCCTATTAAGGGGGGTATTGCTGTACAGCAGAATTGCAGGCATAACTAATGGGGCTGTGCTTGTTTGAACTCTGAGAAACTCTGAGTGTCCATCACTCTGTCACCAAAGGGAATGAATCTCAGGCTATTACAGCTCTCAGGAAAAGGGTGCATGCACAAAGGCAGAGACTCCGTGTAGCATGCATGCAATGTTATATTTTGGTTTTCCTGCACATATACCATCACTGGATGGAGACAGAGTTCCCCCACTCCATACAGTAACTGGTTGAGGGGGGTTCACTCTGTTGCCATGACAACAGCAAAGCCACACCCTGTTTCTTATACCCAACCCCCCAACATGCTCCGCTCAGAACAAAGCACTGAAGAGAGGGGCTGCTGATGGTACAGGCACTTAGGTTTAACATGAGCAGCAGGGCAGGAGGCAAAATTAATCATCTATCTGTTGTTGACTGACCTCAGCAGTCAACAACACCTCTGTAGAAAAATCTGAATGCCTACACATTCATTTTCCTTGCACAGAAAACTGTACGATATTTCTGAAATATGGATTTTGCTGTGTGTGGAAATTATTCCAATAACCAAAACAAGATTTTCGTCTAAGGATAAATAAAATACTGTGAATATTAAAAGTCCAGTGTGTAGGATTTATGAGGATATATTGGTAGAAACGGAATATAATATAATAAGTATATTTTCTTTAGTGTATAATCACCTGAAAATAAGGATTGTCATCTTTTGTTACCTTAAAATGAGCTGTTTATATCTACAAATGGAGGTGGCTCCCTTCCACGGAGACCGCTATGTTGTGCTGCCATGTTCCTACAATAGCCTGAATGCACAAACAACACACTGGCTCTAGATAGGGACGTTTGCCTTTTTGCATTTTCATGTAGTCAGCAGCCCCTCTGTGAGTTGGAAAACACTGATTTTTTTTTTTTTTAACATGGAACTGCTTTATTCAGTGTTTTGTTTTTTTTTGTTTTTTATTCACCTGGTCTGTTTTGGAGAGGAGAAGACCTCTGTGGCTAATTTAGTTCTTTATAAATACCTCCTGATCAATCAACAAGTTTAACTTGGTTGCAATCTGTAAATCCTCATTGCTAGATGCCTTTAAATCCCCCCAAATCACTCTGTTCCTTTCAATGTCGTGCTGAAAAAAACAGTGAATTAATTAGTGGCTTGACACACAATTTATCCACAACAATACTGATAATCAGTTAAGGTCATTTATATAACTAAAATCTCAAGATTCAGTTTTTCGGCCGTGAGGATTTGATGCTTTTATCAGTTTTATATTACCGTCAACTAGAAATCTTTGGATTAAGATCTCACTTTGGACTCTGGGAAATTCTAATGAACATTTATTTTTTAAATCATCATCAATAATTCTTTTTTGCAAGCCTAATTAAATGGAGCACTGAAACAGCTAGTTGATTAATTGATTAGTGGATCAACAGAAAATTATTCGCCCATCGGAGATAATAAATGAAATACCTTTGGGTTGTGGATTGTTGGTTCTCACTTTAGGCTCTGTGAAACCATTTTTTTTCTGACATTAAATACACTTAACAATTAATCCATTTTTAAAAATCCTCTGATTTCCATAAAGAAAATAATTGTTAGCTTCAGCCCTAATTAAATGTTCATGTTGCTACAGGGGATGTTTTTATCAGAGCGCATTCATGCTCCAACTGTTACATTTTACATGTCTCTTGCTCTTTTCTTTGACTCTGGCCCATTGTGTGTTGGTGTGTCCTCTGATGTCCAGGAATAATTCACATAATCTGAATTATGTAAAAATGACAGGGTCTGTCCTCTTCCTCCCCTTTGTTTTCCGTTGTGCTGATTTTGTCCTTTCAGCTTCCCTTCTGCTGGACAGAGTAAATGGCCTGCGGTGGCAGAGCTGGCTGCCCCGGGCTCATCCATCTCCCCTCTGTCCCTTGTGATACTGTTCCATTGTGTGGCTGTAGCCTAGATTATTGTATTGCCATTGTTGTTGTACTATTGCTGTGGGTGGTAGTATGTTTTAGGGATACAGCTAACAATCATTTTTGTCTATTCATCTGATGATTCGTTTTTAGATGAACTGAGTGATTGTTTGGTCTGTAAAATATCAGAAAATATCAGAAAACGCCCATCACATTTTCCTAGGGTCCAAAAGTGGCATCTTTGTCCAAACAACAATCCATAACCCCAAATGTACAAAATGTAGTATCAAGACTAACCAGCAAAAGTACACATTTGAGAGTCTGAAACCAGTTAATTTTTGGCATTTATGCTTAAAAATGGCTTAAATGACAAATTCAGAGCAAACAAATAGGTCCTATTATTGTTTTTTCAGTCTTTAATACAGAGTATTGTGCAGTAAGGACGGTACAGTTGTCACTCTGTTCAGCTTGAAGCTGGACTGGCTGGACTGCAACATATAAAAGATTCTTACTGTGCATCCACACCAAAAGCGTCATGAGCGCCAGTGGTCGCTCAGGTCGCCGGCATCGCACTGCCTGGCAGCTCTGGCAGGGCTTGCAGAAGGCTGCCAAGGGGCGGGGCTTTCAAGCTGCGCTGCAGATGTGTTGTGTGCATTCTAGTTAACCCACCTGTTCACCCAGCTTACATTTTATGTGCTTTGCATTTGTTTACATGGATCGACATGAGCCTATTTTACTTACCAGACAAACTAACAATTTCAGATACCCTTTTCCAGGCATCTGACTTCTTCTGGATGTCTCTGTAAATAAACAGAGACACGTCATATACAGTGGTGTGAAAAAGTGTTTGCCCCCTTTCTGATTTCTTACTTTTTTGCATGTTTTCCGAACTTAAATGTTTCAGATCATCAAACAAATTTAAACATTNAAAAGTAAGAAATCAGGAAGGGGGCAAACACTTTTTCACACCACTGTAGCTCCGGGGAACCGGAGACCGCCACAATCAACTTCTCCTCCATTTTCATCTTCTCTTTCTTTTTCTTTCACTGTCCCGCCTAGAATATTCACGGTCTGCAATTGGCTGCTGCTTGCTGCTGCTTCGGTGGCGGCACTGCTCATTTGCATAAAGTTGAGCTTCTCTCAACTTCACAGTGACGCTCCGGTCGCTGACATCGCGCTGCTCGCTGCCGCCGACGCTCCAGACGCCCTTCGTAGCAAGCGTACATTGAAAATGAATGGCTGCCGGCCGCTTATGACGCTCATGACGATTTTGGTGTGAATGCACAGTTAGGCAAATGCTTTAGTCAAGATTTTAAGCAGCATTTACTCAATCAAACCAACCCCGTCTCAATCTCAATTCGATGCTGATGCTTGGTCAAGGGCCCATTGGTGTCAGACACTGACACACAGAGGCACCTTTTAGCAGCAGTATGAGACTACCAGGGCGGTGGCATTGTTGATGGTCTGGACAAGTATAAACAGCAAGTCTTCACAGGGCGGGTGAGAGTGTAGGTGGATGAGTCAAACAAGCTCCGGACTTTCCCCCATGAGCCTGCTGTTCATGTCCTGTGTGAAACCAAAAGTAAATCGAGTTGTTTCAATAACTATATAGTGTGCTAGTATGTTTAGCAAATTATGCTGGTGACGTATGTCATGTACGTTACTAACAAAAGTACTTACTTTAAGCCAAACCATAATGTTCTTTAGTTGCCTAAACTTAAAGGGATAGTGCACCCCAAAAATGAAAATTCAGCCATTATCTACTCACCCATATGCCGAGGGAGGCTCTGGTGAAGTTTTAGAGTCCTCACAACACTTTCGGAGATCCGAGGGGAGAGTGGGTCCACATCACTACGGATGAGCAGTATGGAGATATTTTGTGGTTTCAATTATGTGTTTTTTGGATGTTTTAATCTGGGGCGTCGTCAGCCATTAGGTGTGCTAGCCGCTCCCCCCGCCGATCTCTGCAAGGGATGTGAGGACTCTAAAACTTCACCTGAGCCTCCCTCGGCATATTTTCATTTTTGGGTGCACTATCCCTTTAAGGAAATAAATCTAAAAACTAAGTTCTTACCTTATTTTCTAAGTTTATTTTGTAAAAAAAGACTGTATGCATTAAACGAGCAGACAATGTACATTTCCTTTAGAAAGGGAAGTTTATTTTGAAAAGAGACGATGCATGTAACAAGCATAAATGGACATGCTGTACCTGAACGTCCAAAAGTGATGCAGGAGGGGTATCTAGTGTGTCATATTTGATGTGACTGGCCACTGACCAAGCGTTGGTATATGACGAATTGGGAATGACAATGTGTTGATGGAACAAACTGAGGAACCATTAAATCAGAGTATGGCTTCTAAGTATTCTCAGTGTGTCTGGGTCAAACAATGAATGTAATAGGAATGATCAGCTGTAATCCTGATATAGAGATGAGGTTTGGAACTTCCTGTTTAGCATGGTTTCAGTTTGTCTTTGGCATTTTCTTTACTCCAAGCTGTGGCAGTGTTTCAAATGGAGTAATGCTGTAAGAGGAGTTGTGCTACATATGTTTTAATTGGATGGTTTTGGTGAAGCAAAAGCTACACTCACGGGACTTCAAGCCGACTCATCTACATGTATGTAGTCTTTAATGTAACATGTTCACTTAAAAGCATAAATAATGAGCAGCATGATTAAACATTTCACAGAAACAACAGCTCAAAAGCAAAAAAAAAACAAAAAAAAACCAACACATTTTTAATGATTTCCCTGAGGACTGTGGAGACATTTGTGTGCTGTGGGAGATGATCCAGTACAGGGAGGTCTGGATCAAGGAGAAATGTGTATAAAATAATGTCCAGCACTCCCAGACAAGCTCAATGACAACTAGTGTCTTTATGAATTGCTGCTGGCTTTGAATTTTATATATTTATGGCGTCCAGACATCACCAGATGGCCAGTCAGCATTCTAGTACAGTACTTTGTCAGAGAGATGGAGCAGTAAACCATACTGGAGTGATATCATCGAAGAGTTATAGAAGAGTTGATTTGCAGTCCACACCAGTCTGTCATCCTTAACTTGCATTCACTTTAGTTATGTGGTAAATGAGCAGTCTATTATCTCGCCATCTCGCTCTTTCTGTGTCTCCCTATCAAGTCTCTGTCTCTCCAGCTGAACCAACAACATCAAAGGAGTGTGCTTCAAATCGCAGGTGTTGAAGGATTAAGGCCACCGCAGGATGGGGTTTTATTCTCAGCCTCATCTTTGATGTAGTGTCTCTTTCACTCACTTGTGTCTCTAACCGGTAACATGGATCGGTAGCCCAGAGCGTCCATTGCTAAACTGAAAACATGGAGTGTCTTTAGTCTCATGCAGATACATTAAGTAAGAGGCTGCTCTCTGGAACTGAAAAAGATGTCTTAAAATGATTAATACCTTGGTAAATATCCCTTTATCAGGTCATTATTGGCAGTATTGATTTTTAACCATGCTAGTGGCTGTATGGATGGCAGCATTGGTCGAGTTGGTTGGTCCACCACCTTGGTCCATAGTGAAATACGTCAGTAAGTGTTGCTCTCAGATTTTGTACAAACATTCATTGGCACCAAAATAATGAATCCTGCTGACTTTGGTGATCCGCTTAGTTTGTCTACAGCACCACCCCTAGGTTGACATTTGTGTTATTGAGTAATACATCTCGACAACTACTGCATGGGTTGTTCAACATGTTCTCATCCCAAGTCATCACATGTTAACGCTTTGTCAGTGGCCTTTCACTTGTACATATTACGCGCTAGGTATCCTTCTGCCTCTGCTGCAAATGTGCCAGGATGTGCTGATGCTTGGAACAAAAGCATGTGGTTAGGTTTAGGCAACAAAACCACATAGTTAGGTTTAGAAAATAGCTTCTTGGTTTGGCATTCAGGAAGCAAACACCAGGCTCCCGGGTGAAAGTCCGGTATTTTTAATGACTAAAACACAGCCACAAATCTTTGATCCATGTCATTCATAACTGGATTTGGAATAGTATTAACTTTGTTAATAGAACAACAGACAAAAAAGAAACCATTCCAACCATGCAAAGCTTTCTTACTTACTTACGGTAGAAGCACAAACACCATTGAAAAATGACCAAATCAACAAAATCTGCAAGCCTGCAAAATCGGGGAAGGAAAATAATCCGCTTCTGAAACTGTGGTATGACACTGTGCGGCAGACAGAACAAAACTGGGTTGCAGTTGGGCCCAGTGCAATGGTTCCTCCCAGCGCCCTTACAGTTTACAAAGAGAACAAAAATAGGGACTAATTCATCTCGTAACGTGCCTGACTTCAGTGGATCATAACATATTGGGATGGAACTAATCCGCAGATGCTCCAGTCCAAAATGAGACCAAAGTTTTCTTTGGATGTCAGTTTTTGAGCCATGATGGAGACTAAAATGTGGCCCTGCAACAGACGATAAGGCGTGGTGTTAGAGATGTTGATTTCCAGAAAACTCTCAATGTGAGATTCAACGCTAAACGAAGATAATGAAACATAATACATGTTTAACATCAGCAAATTTCCACCAATGTGATCAAGTTCATTAGCCAAAAATATGGCACTCAACTCCATTGGTTTTATACAAAATTGCTCAAAATATCAAATACATCATATGAGTATTATGATATAACATTACATTCTGTATGCTGTGATATAGGATTTCATCAGTGCACGCCATCCATAGTTGGGACCCGTCAGACATTCATGTTCTTTGTTTTACTTTTATGGTGCCCATAATCTGTGTTTGTCATTAGATGTAACCTCTATTTGACTGTTGACAGAATCACAACCACCTGCTTATTTTTCACTGTTGTGTTTTATAGCCACGTCTGAGCCGATTTACACACAACCAAACAGGCAGCTGTAACAATGATGTGATAATTAATGTAATGCTGCTGTTGCCCTCTTTATGTTGTGTTTAAACAGAAAACAGGATGTAGGAAGGCAGCTGCGGCACATTGTTAGCGACTGACAGGTGTTTTCTCTGTCTGTCAGACCTGCAGAGAGAGTGTGATACAGATTCAGGCCAAAGCTCTTGAAACAGTCTCTGCGAGGCAAGTGCAATTGACTTTGAATTTCAAGCTGCTTCAAATTCAAACTCATTTTGACCTCATTGAAAACCTTTTTAATACAAGTATAGCACATTACAGCAGAGAAATTAACACATCAGCCAAAATGCTCCATTGAAATAATTCAGTTTAAATGTTACAGCACACGCAACAGCCACTGTGGTGTTTAAAATTACACAGAGAAAAATTCACTCTACTCATCTTACTGGGGAAATCTCTACAAGTGAAGGTCAGCATGATATTTTGGCAAAACTATGCATCCATCTTATCCTCACCTTCCTTACCTACTTAATCACATGAAGAGCTAAAAACAAATTGAATGTGAAAATGTCTAAAAAATGCAAAATATCACAGGGAAATATTTGTACACAGCTCTGTGAACTCACGCTTCTCATCTCGGTGAAAGTGAAGCAGAGGAGACAAGGAAAGTTTTCCAGAGTGACCGCTCTGGTGTTAGCTGTAGGCTCTATGCTGACCTTTAACCCTGGTCGGGTCACCGGGGTGTGTTGGTGTGCTGAGGAGGGACAGGAGGGTACATTGCTCCCCAGACCGTTAAGAAGCCATGTAGGGAAACAGCTGAGCAGCGCCTGACAGTAGGGTGAGAGGAAACGTCGCAGGCTCCACAGGCTCACCTTTAGGGGAACAGACTCACTCTTAGGCAAGCATATACTGTAGACTCATAGATGCATCACATTCACGTGCACATGCATGCACGTGTTTATACATTCGCACGGCTGCACAGAGGTATCGGTTGGGCAACACACAGAGTGAAAGATGTGTTTGAACAGAGGACACCTGCGAGACAGAAGCTGCCAACAGAATCAAAGTTTTGACTGACTGCAGCAAAGTTTGTGTCTCACCAAGGACTGTCGTGCTGCTAAGCCAGACCATGTGTGAATGTTATTTGCCCTATTAGTTACTTGGGTCCACGATGAGTCATCTTTTGGAGTTTGGAGGATGGCATCGGTAAGAAATGGCCGCACCCTGGGGTTAACACCCCGCTGAGCACCAGCCATCAGGATTAATGACCTGACTTCTTTTCTTTTTTCCCTTTCCTCCCATCATCTTCTCTAACTGTCGTCCCTAACTTTGCCCTTTGAGTTTATGAAACTACATTTCATACAGCTTTCTACGTTTTCTCCCAGGTGGACAGCAGTGGGTGACGCATTTATGGTCTTTAATAAAAGTCCAGACGAAATGACATTTTGAGAGTATCTAGCTTCTTTTAGATTTGACCTCATGGACAGGCGCCCTGTGTACAAATGCTTTGTCCTTGCCGCAGCGGCCGCAGGTTTCATTCCAACATTTGGCCCTGCTGCATGTCATTCCCCTCTTTTTCCCCCTTTCTACACTAACAACTGTCCCGTCAGTCAAAGGCAAAAAAGCCCTAAAAAATATCTTTTAAAAAAAGGACTCATCTCATGTCAGTTTGTGACATATTTCTGAGTGAAACAGGATAGGCAGCCGTTGGGAGGAATTTAATTTGGTTGTTAAAAAGAGGCCCTGATGGTGTACACTGATGGGATGGCAGTATCTGTCACAGCCAGAGAGAGAGGTAAAGCCTATCATATGCTTGTTAAGCAGTCCAGTGTAAAATGGTGGATGCAAGAAACTGAAAAAGTGTTTTGCCTAGTCTCGCCCTGCTGTGCTGTGATTGGCTCGTACTCACTCTAACCATGACCTCTTTGCCCTTGCCTTAACCACATCTGACCTTGTGACGAGTACCTCAGTAGTCAGTCAAAGCACTGTAGAGCCGGACTAGGCGAAATACTCGCTAAGTTTACATTCTACCTGCTTCTTGAAAAACAGACCTATGCAGGACTTTACCAGGGATGTGATTGGAAGATGTGAAGTGTGAAAGAGGCATTTTTCATGTCATCAAACACAAGTGATGTTTATATTGAGTGTTTCTCAACAAATCGCACCGTGTGTATTGTTGGGGCCTAAAAAACATGGTAAATGCATTTCCTTCCTCACAAACATTTGCAGAACACTTTAAAGGCTGCATTGTTTACATACATGTTTACTTGCTGCCAGTCCTCTTCCCTGCTTTTGATGGCACGTTACCAGTACCTGTTGTTCAGTGGAAGCGAGTGAAACCATTGGCTGGAATGTATATCGCACCGCCTGCCTGTGCCTGAGTGCAGCATGTGTATCTTTGTGTGTGTGCTGCACTAGACAAACAAAACAGTGACCCACTCATGAAGAAACTGCTACAAGGGGTCAAAAACTCAGAGTACTGTTCAAAGGTATACTAAGCAGGATTGTTGGTTACTGTTTGTAAACCTGCTCGCCAGCAGAAGTAAAAGTAAAAGAAAAAATATGCAAAAATGATGAAAGCAAAATAAACATACTAGAGTAAAAGGCACAATATTTTCCTCAGAAAAATAATGGGGTATAAGTCAATCAGTCAATCATTTATTTGTTAAATGGTATTATACAAGGTACAACACTATTTAAATTTGATCCCATCAGCTCCTTTAACTTGTGCACTGTAATTTAGTCCTTTTTTACATCTTACATCATTGGCTGCTGTTTCATAATTGTCCATGTTTCTGGATGGTTCTGGTCATCCATGGTTTCTGATTGTGGAATGATCTAACTGTCCACACATCCCATCCCCAACAAGACGGCTGCATGGTCGCTCATCCCTGAGCACAGTCAGCTGCCTCTGTACAGTGTATAGCAGTGATTCACAGCAGGAATGGGACAGGACCTCACAATACCACCGACACACCATAGTCCTCTGACCTGTCAGTTCGGCATATAGAAGAAGAGTCACATGGCTGAATGGTGCTGTTTTGGTGAACCAAAGGATATTACAGTTCCTGGAAACTGATGTGGCACAGAGGTCATCCAGTTTATTTTCCGGTGCCTGTAGCTACAGTGGTTAGCAGGATGCTAGTTCCTCTGGTGTCCATTCTTCTTCATCTTTCCGAGATGTTTACTGATATTTACATTTGAAAACCTTGACCTGATTAGCTAGCAGCTAGCTAGCTAGAAGTCCGCAGGAGGAGAGTGTACAGACTGGTGATTTTCTTATTCGATGAGTGACTCTCAGCTACACACCACCTCCGTCCAACACCAACTACAAAAAGCACCACCAAGACATGCAAAATAGACCTAAGTTTAGCAAACATTTAGCCGAGCTGACAGAGACTCAACTGGGAACGTCTGCACCCACGTCATAAGCATAAAGTAGTATAGGAGTTTTCAAGTGAAGAGCGTACTATCCACGGCTGCCCAGGGAACCAGAGGCGTATGGCTGTGTTTAATTCAGTGTACATCCAAATTTTATATATAATCAGTCACCTTGGTTTCTCTGATGGACCTGTAATCGTATCTGTCTGGATATTTGCCATGATCCTGCAGCTATTACAGTACTAATGATTAATATCCACTTAAGTGTTCTTCTGATGTTAACAAAGGTTACATACAACATCACTTAAACACAAACTGACTGGAGCGTCAGCTTTTTTCCATTTATCATGAAGTGATGTAAACAGAGAATATTATGGGATGTCTGTCTTATTTCTTAATCTGTGGGATGCTCTGGTCTGGAGACCTGTTCCCTCCTGCTTTACCAGCACAGGATGCCCCTGTCTAAACACAGGCCTGTCCTCTTCTTCTAACACTCACACACACAGTCTGTGTTTTGGCAGTATCTCTCAAACTTTTATCTGTTTTCTGTTCCCTGCTGTCACAGGAAGCGAGGGACGAATCTAAACTGTATCTCTTCACTAATAGGCCATGTCATTTAATTAAGTTGTCCCCTTTGTCTTAAACTGGTACAAACATTCGGTAGGGCAAAACAAGATCATTTCCAATAGCTACAGTAGCAACAGTGTTATGAAAAAGGAATGCCCAAAGCTTACATTAAAACCAGTAGTTTAAAAATACGCTCTGGTTTGTATAAGGCTGCACATTTTATGAGTTTTCTCTTGCTTGCCAAGGCAGAATAGCAGGAAGGCTGAAGCTATCATTATTGTGGCAAATTCTAAACTGTTGAGACTAATCTGCCAGTTTGTGTTACTGTTGTAGATCTCCGCTAAAAGGCAACGAGAGCAGGGGAAAAGCTGACTGGAGTTTTACAGAGAAGTGCGCCATTTGGTGAAAGTATTTCTGACTGTTGCTGTGCGTGACTCTGTAGGGCAGGAACATACAACGTGAGTCACTCCGCAGTCAAAATCCCTGACTGAAATGGCTAATTTACCTGAGGTCATTTATGATTTCAGCAGTAACCTGTCACTCCAAAACTGATGACCTTAATGATGATAGAGAAGCAGATAACCTCCAGTAAGGACAACTGTTTGTTGCCATTTTACTCTTCAGCCAAAAAACAGAGGGAATGGCTCCAAGTATTTACATTATGGATTAATGTCTGGATTATTTTTGTTGATTGAAGGAACAGTCGGACATTTCTGGAAGAGAGAGTTTATTCACTTTCTTGGCGAGGGTTAGATGAGAAAATCTAAACCATTCTCATGTCTGTATGATGAATACAAGGCTAACAGCCAGCAGCTTGTGGAAACAGCAGTCTTCTTGTCACTGTGAGTTTGCCAGACGACAAGTGGAGACTCCAGGAGAGGACCGGCCCACCCAAGAAATAGTCCAGCACTATGTAAAACCCATTGACCCATGATGTCACCCATTGGTTTGTGGACTGCCATTTTGAAGCCTCGAATTCGGCATTTTGGCTGCCGCCATCTTAGTTTTTTGGAGTCAGAAAGTGACCATATTTGGATGAGAGGCTAGAGAAAATAATTTAATTCACTGAGCCCACTGCCAGCAACTTTTAAGGTGGAACATTAACTTGTAATGCTACTCAAAGCATGAGTTGGTGACGTGAATCCATCAGCACACCTTAAATATCAATGTGACAACTTTCACCATTCCATTAGTTTTTAGTGTCTCTCTTGGATGACATTCACTTTTAGTAATGAGTGGATGTTCAAGCGTGTATGTGTATTAATTTCGACTGGGTAATGTGAACTGCATATATTCTAATCCTCACTTGGAGAAAAAAAAAAGCGTGGCAGAGCATCGTTCCTGTGGGCTATGGCAACACTAAACCCCTGAGCTTGGAAGGGCTAAATACACAAACCTGCTATTTTTAAATAACCCATGGAGAGAGACTGTTTTATTTTGTTCTGAAAATTTCGGTGTGCAGCCCCATTCTGTTGACGATAAATGAGGCGCAGACGTTCTTCTGTCACCAGTGAAGAGCCAGGAAAAATACAGTGAGTGCTGGACGGAGCAGTGAGTGACAACAACTCCGCCCACATTTAAGGGTACTGTTTGCTGTGGAAACGCTAAGCAGACCTAAAGTCTAGGTATCATATCTGAGGGGTTACTTTTGGTTCCAAAGGTACCATGGCGAAAGTTATGGCGGAAACAGGGCTTTAAGTGAACTTCTCGATTACGTGGGTTATTTCCCAAATGTCCATAATCATTTGTTTTCTCTAGGGTTGAGTGAAACATGTTGGTCAGAATAGAGAAAATTTGATGTGTCCCCAGTTGCTTTTTGTGTTTGACTTACAGTGCAAAACCTCTCATTTTTAATGTCCAGGGCTATAACATTAACGGCAAATCATTCAATCTGAGACGTTGGAACCAGCAAATGTGATTTGTGTGATGAACGACTTAAAGGTCCAGTGTAGGTTGTAAGTGGTGAATTTACAGCTCATACATGTAGACACTTAATACGATACAGTCTCTGGTTTTTGTTTGATATATAGTGTTGGCAAAAAATGTTCTTGCACACTTGCAACCCTTTTCTAATCCTTTTCAGGTGATTACAAACTAAAGAAAACATAGCTGTGAATATTAAATGCCATTCCTGCCAATAGATGCCCCTAGATCACACACTGGACCTTTAAATGATTCATCGATAGCAATAATTGTTTCCTGTAGACTGACTGATCAATTAATCAATTAAATGAGGCTGTGGGTTGATTTAATTCTAGTTTGTCTTCTTTGCTAGTTGTGGTCGAGTGGGTCAGGGATGTGTTAAGGAATTTTGTAATCTAGTCTACATGAGTTTTATGGATTTAGAGAGCACGTACGGAGCTGTTTTCCATGACAGCTTGTGGGAGATACTGCTCAAGTCATCCATATCTGTTCACACAGAATGACAGCTATGTTTGCTTTCTTAGCATGAAGTCAGACACATCCAGGATAGGCAGGGGAGTCTTGACAAGGGGACTCAATTGACATGTGGAGATAAGAGACATTGCGGTGGCATCTCTGCTATTTGTGGATGATGTTATTCTGGCTTTACTGTAATCTCCAGTATGTGCTGGGGTTGTTTGCAGCTGAGTGCAATGCTGTCAGAAGAAGACACAGCACCTCTGAGTCTGAGGCCTTGGAAATTTGACTAGTTTGATCCAGCAGCTACCCTGAGAACAGACTTCCAGGTATCTAAGGAGCTTATATGTGAGTGAGAAAAAGAGTTGGGACAGCCGGGTCCTGTGTGTCGAGGTTGTCAGGAAGTCCATCAGTGTGATGGCTGACACCGGTATTGGCAGATGTCTCAGTTATTCACTGTCTCTCTTCTTTCCTCCACTGAAACACTTTGGTTTTCTCTTGGATTGGGCTTATGCTGTGTTTATGTCATATCAGAGTTAATTACCAGTTGAAAGTGTTCACATCAACTTCCCAGTTATAATTACTAGGACGAGGACTCTCAGACTTTTTTAAAAAGGTCTGATATGTTCGACTTAATGACACAAAAGTTCCTTCAAACCAAACAAACAATGCTTGCCTCAGGTCAAAGTCTAAGATAAAGGTTAGGGTTAATATAATGGATGTATAGTAATTCATCCAACTCTGCAGTCATAGCACAGTCGTCAGTTTTCTGACGGTGCCATCAACACCATCACGCAAGTTGTAAACACAGGAATCTTTATCATCTCTACCATCTGTCCCATTTGATGAGAATGTGGCATTATACTTAAGTTTGCACATCTGCCACTCATCTGTGAACTTAACATGCTATTAGTGTTACACATTTGTCTGATGCATATTTGACATTGTTTAACTTTAATTTAGTTTATTAAAATCTGTTATTGTCAAGAAGGATCGTGAGGATATGTGGATCATCTGACGCTCCTCAGCAGGATGACTGGTCTCACTGGGTCTGATAGAGTCGGTGTTCAGTGATTCAGTTGAAACTTGTTGTGGATGCTTCTCCACATTGAGAGGAAAAAGGAGATGGCCATCTGAGAGTAGACTCCTGGGTGAAGTGATTACACCCTTAAGCTTTTCTGGGAGTAAGAACCCCCAGAAGATAAAATACATCTGGGCTGAACCTGACCTGCATGTGCAGCTAGAGGAGAAAGCGAAAGATGGATAGATAAACAGATGTATAGATAGTGTTTGTGGGAATGCAATGTGGAAATAGAAAGACAGACCAGTTTGAGCTGACTTCAGTTACTCTTACGTGTTTTCTGTTTTAATGGTTGAAATGTACTACAATTTGAGGCCTAAATCTGACTTCTGTTTCCAACTTTGATGTAGTTTGGTGCCTCACTAGCATCAGGCAAACTGTCATCCCCCTTTCTATCGCCAACTCTCTAAAATATCAGTCAGCTCATCATATCAAGAAAGCATGGAACAAGCATGCTTATCAAGATCAAATCCACTTTTGAAGACAGTTTGAGAGCAGCACTATATGAGAGTTATTTCTGAACTGGTGAACACAGCTTAAAATGTTTTATTTCTGATTTCACACACTTTCTGTCCCTAATGTTACCTGAATGGATCATTTTACTCCACCGAAATGTTTTTTAGAACCAGTCGGAATAAGTAAATTGCATGTACCTATAGCACCAGGAAGGCACTCTGAATAGAGGGGTACTGAAATAGAAAAGGGGGCGGGGACTTAACTGGCAGGAATGACATTGTAAGTGCACATATGTACGCTTAAAGGTCCAGGGTGTAGGATTTTGGGGTATATACTGGTAGAAAATGAATATTATATAATAAGTATGTTTTCTTTAGTTTATAATCACTTGAAAATAAGAATTGTCGTGTTTTTGTTACTTTAGAATGAGCCGTTCTCATCCACAGAGTCCACCATGTTTCTACAGTAGCCCAGAATGGACAAACTGAACACTGGCTCGAGATAGGCCATTTGCATTTTCCCTCTGGCCACTGTAGTTAGCTGCCCTTTTGCAATGCATCGGGAAAACACTGATTTTTTTGACACAAAACTGCTTTATTCAGTGTTTTTACTGGTTTAAATCACCTGGTCCATTTGTTTTAGAAAAGAGGACACCTCTACATATAATTTGGCTCCCAGTAAAAACTTCCTGAACGTCTGGATGTTAGGTTGTCTGAGAAGACAAGGTGAGCACACATTAGCAGGTACAGCCTATCTCCAACATGCCAAACAGTGTAGGAAACACTGACTTGTAACGTGAAACTGCTTTATTCA
The DNA here is from genome assembly GCF_006386435.1 of Epinephelus moara. Lineage (NCBI taxonomy): Eukaryota > Metazoa > Chordata > Actinopteri > Perciformes > Serranidae > Epinephelus > Epinephelus moara. Next base: position 29,402,609 of record NC_065506.1, read on the forward strand.
GTGTTTTTACCGATTATAGTCACCTGATCGATTTGTTTTGGAGAGGAGGAGACCTCTGCAGATAATTCAGCTCCCATTAAAAACCTCCTAAACAATGAACACTGAAGGAATCCTAACTGAGAGAGGTTTCAATCTTCACTGCTATACGCCACTAAATCCCCCTAAATCTTACACACTAGATGTTTAAGTAAACACGTTGATATACTGGTGCAGCTTGTATGCTGTCTGTGATACTGAACACCATGGCAGCAGCAAACAATGTGTCACAGCGACTCTTTCTTATTATCCATATTAGTTTTTCCTCTCAGCCTAAATTTGTCTCTGTGGCTCTTCTCTGTAAAGACTTTTTCATAAGATATGTACAAACAAAAGAACACTGTCTTGCCGCGTACATCACAGCAGCCTGTTGCACCAGTTGTGTGTATGCCCACAGTTAACCTAGTTACTGCATACCGTAAGTTTTTACTAAAGTGTGATTCATGTATTACTTAAACTCAAAATGTAGCTTTTCTTTTTAGGGTTATTTATTTTTGGGTCCTGTGGCGCAGACAGCTCCCCTGCTTCCCGCCGTGATGTCTATACCCTCTTTCAAGGTTTTACCTGATAGATGAGAACTGTTTAGTGGCGGCAGTGAGTTTGGAATACATGAATATTTTACTGTGTATGATGCATCACTTTGAAAGGTGCTACCACTTTGTACATAGACGAGAAACTTAAAGTTGTCTAACTATATTGTATTTGTGTGGCCTGAATTGAAAAACGTGATAAAGATGTTTTGATTATGACTATTTCATGTCTCACTTAATTGACAATTGACAATTAATTAATTGTAATTGACAAAGGCATCATTTTGCAGTGTCAACCACTAATATCATCAGTATGTGGAAAGATTCAACATCTACAGAAGGATCTTAATTGAAAAAAGGGAAGCATCACCCTTCCTACAATAAACTCCGATCTGTGGACAGGTTTAAGACAACATAAAATGTCTCTCGCGAGCATGAAACCTGCATATGTTTTCACAGATCTTCGTTCACACCGGCACAAGGGCAAGCATTTATTATTTCACACCCAGGCTGGGCTCTCTTGCAGTTGTTGGTTCAGGTTACCTCTGCCTCTGGCAGGAAGTAAGCCTGCTGTGACCTTGACCTTGGCCCAACAAATCTGCTCAGTGCAGCAGAATCTCTCTCTCACACACATACACATACACACACATGTACTCCACCCACTCATCCTCCCCTATATACACTTTATCATTTTGTGTTCAATATTTTTGCACATTATGGCACTTTTTTAGCATCATGATGCAGTTAAACAGTATGGGGTTTAACCACCTGCACAGGTTTCCTCATATATTTGATGCAGGCCGCTGTTAATGTAAGACCAGACCTCAGCAGACAGTGAAGCCCACGCTATCACGCAGTCCAACAGTGATGAAAATGACGAACTGCTTTCTGCATCTTGGAGCCAATGTCAGTATTTATCAGAGATGCAAGTGTAAATAGTTTAGAGACATTACAGCAATATGACTTTGAACAGTAACATCTCCTCAACTGGAGAGTCCAGGAGACACTAAAGTTAGCTACACACATACCACACATATTTTTAATAACAGATATTTTCCCCCTTTTAAAAAAAAATGTTATGCTAATGCTAATGTTACCTTGATGGCTCATCACCTATGTTGATTCCCCTTCAATATAGGGTGAGGGAAGTCACTCAGTGATCGAATACGAATGATCAAGACATTCTCACTCCGACCTCGTCACATACCTAGTTTGGTCATGGACTTTCCATGTTGAGATATGACGTTAAAGGTACTAGGGATGTTCCTGGCAACTAATTTCCCTGTCGAGTAAATTAAAATTTTAATTAAGACTAGTCGACTAGTCTAAAAAAGGGAATACACTCAGAAAACAGTCAAAATTTAGCACAGTTTATTGTTAAGCATTTGAAACATTGTCCCAAAAAATATTGTGTGCATTAAGAGCCCTTTGATGCCTTTAATCACAATTTTCAACAATGTTTTAAATGCTGCTGAAGTACGAGACACTTTGCGCCATGCGGAGTGAATGTGACCATGAACATTCAGGCTCAAGATATTTCAATAACTTCCTGAAGCCTTTACCTTCTACAAAGTTAAGTGGGAGCATATCTTGCGAGATTATTGTTGTGATGAGCTGTGTTATCTTCTCAGACCAGCCGGGATCATGTGATTGGGTTTGGGTTCCATTAAACAATAACGCTGACCGGCTGCATATCATGCTGACGTGGAAGGACGGCTTCATTTGTCAGTGTCAGAAGTCACTGACCAAGCTCCGGTTTTCGATGACTTCGGAGTTAGACCAGGTTGGAATGGTGCTGTGGTCATGGGAAAGTTTTCCTTCAACTCCTCATCGTCAATAGTCCAACAGTTGTCCCACACTCTGCTGGTTTGACAAGGCCTGATCCAGAAGCATCATTTCTAACAAACCAAATAACATTTGGTGCAGTGGACATCTCTTTTCGTCCATGGAGTGGTATAGGCTTGTTAGTAGACATTGGAATGCGTGCTGCCTTGTTGCACATCATGGCTTTGGAAGACTCAGTCCCAGAGGAGTGTGTTGCTCTCTAAAGCCCATCAGCTGTGTATATAGGAGTTTTAAACTTTATGTCTTGTTATATAAGACATGCATCACACAGTTCAGCTATAGCAGTAAAAGGCAAAGGACTCTAAGATGCACGCACATACCGTGGAGACACACAGGCGCTCAGGCTTGCACACTCCTGTCTAGTGGACTTTCACAGGACTATCTGATCTCTCCCTTCTCGTGTTGCATTTGTGACATGCAAACCGACTGGCCTGACTGTGGTTTGGTTTTTCTCTTCACTGTTAATTGGCTGCCGAACCACAGGCTATTATTACTTGAAAATATCGAGTACAACTTGAGTTTGTTGTGTCAAGCTTGTTTTTTTTTTGCACTCAACCATAAAGAGAAAGATAAATAATATATACAGCTTCTGTTCTTCGAATTATTTTGCTTTACACGGCAATTTTAGGGAGCTGTTACAGCAAAGGTTGATACAAGACAGTACAGGGTAGATGCAGTTAAGGAAAAAGTAATCTTTATTTTGTAGATTAAACAGTTAATCACTGACCAGAAGTGAAACATTAACAGAGGTCAAAATGTCACATTATTATTCATGCCCCAGTTCCATTTTAAAAGCCAATATTCCAATATTTATTCTGCTACGGAGAAGCTGTGTCTAAAACCTCTGCTTAATAGTTATCTGCAGCGGGTTGTGACAGTGACCCAATCATTAATAGACAGTAAATGGAGTGTGCAGAAATAAACAACTCAGACTTTAAAGTTTTGACAGGAGAGAGCTTCCTTTAGGGCAGACACCCCAGGTGAATAGGGAAAGAAATGTAACATATATCACTATGGAACTTCCCCAGGCCTCACAGTAAGGCGATTAATATTTGTATTACAAGATTTTGGATTTTGGATATCTCTTTATCACTCCATAAATCAGAAAATACAGTCAACAGCTATGAGAAAATCCATTTGCACCGTATTTTCAGGAATGAAATGTTGTTTAAATCAGGCTATGAATGATCTAAGAACAAATCCCTCTGTATAAACCTTCAGAATGTTGTTAAGAATAAAACTGGAATGCTGGGTGTATATAAAGTCTACTGAAGTGGAGATTTCTGGCTCAGAATATGAGAAAAAAAATCATTTTGAGAAAATGGACATTGAAAATTTGTATTGAAAAATTCCTTACATTTTTAGACAAAAAAAGGACACTCCATGTAAAAGGATAAATATTCACCTAATAGATGTCACCATGAAACTTCCCCAGTTGATTACTTACGTTAAGACAATTATTTTTTTTTTATATTACAAGTTTTTTATTTTATTTTTTATTTTATGTTTGAATATGCAAATGAGGCACTGTCTAACTAAATATGCACACGCAAAAAAATTCAGAATAGAAATCTGAACTAAAATAAACCTTAATGTGTAATCTGGATTTTTCTTTCCACTTGTCTGAAAGAAAACATGTTATGGAAGCAAAATAGCTGAAAATCTCTGCATGAAAGAACTGTCTTTATGTGTGTTGTTTTGCCTTAGGTAACTATGAACCTATTTTTTAGCTTTTGGTACTTACAGCAAGTACCCATTACACCACTGTTGTAATATAAGCTTCATTTCTTTAACTACTACTAGTCTAATCTTTGTCTATAACAGCATTGTATACGTTCTACTTCCTTTGACCAGCAGCCTAAAAGTACTGGAATGTAATATTTTGTCATATTTTTTACCATCTTAATTTTGTTTATTTTATATCCACATAAGATTAGCTTTCAGTCAAAGACCTTCTTAAACACAAATCTGAGAATGTGGTTGTTTTGTTCTTTATTTTTTAACATGTAATCTCAGCACCAGCACCACTGGTGCTGAACCAAAGTTCATTGGGTGAGAATTTATCTTTATTACTTTATTTCAAATCCACACAATAAGAAAAGAACAACAAGCAGCAGGCTACAGCACATTTACAGCAGCAGATTGGCACTCTGTTCGCCTTGTTTACATAAATGTAGGCATACACAGATGGTGTAATATTCTATTTTCACTCTTCGCTGAGATTACTGTGATAAGATGCACAGCGACAGCGTACACAGAACACACATGTAAGACAGCATGGCAGCACCTACAGCACTGTACTGTATACAAACAGCAGACTATATGCATTAAAAGTACAGAAGAAATGGCATGTCACATGTTGGGGATTTAAAGGGACAGTTTACCACCCAAATCAAAAATACATATTTTTCCTCTTACCTGTTGCGCTATTTATCAGTCTAGATTGTTTTGGTCTGAGTTGGAGAGATGTCTGCCTCCTAAATGGCTCTCAGTTTGTGGTGCTTAAAGTGCCAAAAAATACTTTTTTAAAGTCAACAGCAATGTCGCTTTCCAGAAATCATGACCCAGTTACTCCAGATAATCAACAGACCTTGTTGTGAGCAGTTTCATGTAGGAACTATTTTGCTTCTGCCTACAATTGCCAACCGTATCACTGCGCAGAAGGAAGAGTGCATCTACTGCTAGCTCACCTAGCACCACTGAGGTAGCTAATGTTACAGCTCAACTGAAGACGACACCATTATTGTTTACATCTCGTGCTGTCAAGAACACGAGCCTCTCATCCATGAGTAGATGCTTCCTTTTGCATGATGATACAGTTGGCAGGTGTAGTTTGGTAGAAAGAAAATAGTTCCTACAAGAATATGTGTGGGTTATTTTGAGTAACCAGGTCATCATTTCTGGAAAGAGACATTGAGTTGTTTTTCAAATGTACTATTTTGGTTCTTTGAGCACCACAAGCCGAGTGCCATCTAGTTCCCTTATATTGGTGAGAAGACAGACATCTTTACAGCTGATATCTCCAACACTCGACATCTCACATCAAAACAATCTGCGTTAATAAACAGCACTACAGGTAAGACGAAAAGATGTATTTTTGATTTTGGGGTGAACTGTCCCTTTATGTTAATTCATTTATAACTATGCACTACAGGAAAGAAGCAAACTGAGTAAAACAGAGATTCTGAAATGCAGACTGTGTCTCTGATATCTCCCTTTCAGCATTTAAAAAAAGCTTTACCTGAAGCTTCAATGTGTGTATCTGTGCAGCTGTGGGAATGTTAAGCAAAGCATCACTTACAAAAAAGCAACTATGCTCTGTCAACCTTCTCTAAGTAATAAAAATCCTTGGACTGCCATCCATTGATTTTGCCGAGTCATTCAGCAGATGCCTGAGACCCCAGGAGTGCTGTTTGAAGGTTGATCCAAGGGGGTTTGGACTAAAGACCAGAGAGCTTATCCCATAACTAGTCTATTACTTACTCTCTATTCCTTATCCTTTTTTCTCATTCTCTCTGGATCCTCTATACCTCCCAGGAGCGGCGTATTGATTTTTAAATAAGTAGCTCTCACGACTTCATGGGGTGACTTTTATTGTACTTTATCTTTAAGAGTCTAACTGAAGTTGTTAACTGGCGGCAGCTAAACTGAATGTGCAGCACGTTCTCTGTGTCTGTCCAAGCCTTTTCTAACCTTAAACCACACACTGTTTGATTTGTGGTTCACGAGCACTATGTAAAATTTATTAAAGGATTCATGCTGTCATTCTGGTAATTTTCAAAATAAATGCCCTGTCTGAAAAATAATAAAGGCATAATGTATGGCAGGGTGTACAACTGAGAACTTGAAGATATAGTCCCACATTGTGGGATATATGCCAAGTCGCCTTTTTCTTGTTGAGAGCTAGGTAGAGAGGTTGAGAAAATTAATATTACTCTCCATGAAATATGAAGCTGCAGCCAGGAGTTAGTCACCTTAGCTTAGCATAAAGATGGGAAACAGACAGTCTGACTCTGTCCAAAGGTAACTAATCTGCCTACCAACACCTCTAAAGCGCATTAATGAACAGGTCGTGTCTTGTTAAATCGTTAAATCCATGCAAAGAAATAGTTTTATGGAATACTATGTGCTCGACTATTTCTTGCCCAGGAGCAGTGACTTCCTGGAGTCTTCCAGTCTCATATTACAGACAAGACTGTGTATCCATACATTTAAAGCAGTCTCGCAGTCAAACAGTTTAATAAATACTTGAAAGCTTTATGTTGAAATCCATCTCAAGGGCCATCTAATCAAAAGAAGTCCATTTGTGTTTATTTAGCTGGACAAGCTCCAGAAGAGGTTTTGTTTAAGTGCAAATTTTATCGTGTTCTCACATTTTAAAACCTTTAGTTTTAACATCTAAATGTGCAGGATGTCATCATTATCCCTACTTGTCATATCTTGCCACTTGGGCAGAAGGCTCCGGCATTACAATAGTGACAACGTGGGCTGCCTTAGTGTTGTATCTTGACATAGAAGGGGTCGGCAGTTAGGTTTAGGCAACAAGACTACTTGGTCATGGAAGCTACTTGGTCAGGAAAGATGCTGTACAAAACACCTGGCTTTGAGTGGCACAAATGTGGGGTCGGCGGTTAGGTTTATGCAAAGAAACTACTTGGCTATAGTTAGGAATAGAATAGAAAGCTTTAATGTCATTATATATTTAATATAATGAGATTACAGGAGCCAATCCATTTGTGCTTTTAAAAACGGATAAAACAAGACAACCAGCTAAACATGACATAAACATAAACACAGCTGTATAATAGCCATAATAACAAACGATAAAATTATAAAAACATTCAAAGACAGCAGTTAAAAATATTGCACAGTGTGGATATTGCACATGATTATTGTTTGTTTAGTGTTCTAACAGCCCAGGGAAAGAAACTGTGTGTTAGTCTGGAGGTGCAGGCTTTCAATGACCTGTAGTGCCTGCCCGAGAGCATCAGGTCAAACAGATGATTTGCTGGGTGGGAGGAGTCATTTAGGATCTTCTGGACCTCCTGAGGCAGCAAGAGCTGGAGGTCTCTTCCAAGGAGGGCAGAGGGCAGCCAATAATCAGAAGATCAAGAGAGTGTGGTTGACATTAGGCACTTGAGGCGACTCACTTAAGAGGTCGGCAGTTAGGTTTAGGCAACAAAACTACTTGGTTATGGTTAGGAAAAGATTGAGCACGTCCCTACAAAACACTCGGTTTTGAGTGGCACACATGCTGCAACCAAGGCTGTCATCTGTTGGTCTTGAACACTGGGCTCCAGGGTCAAAGCTCCCACCCACCTTGAGTGGACGTTCACGCTTGTTAAACTGCGTCTGTTGCTCTGAGCGTCTCATAATGACGCATTGGAGTTTGTGGAAAGCCAGGTGTGTCTCACATAGACGCTGAATGGAGCACTGCCAAGCGGTGTATGACGCCCTGGGTGTAAAACCAGGCTGGAGATGTATTAAGAGATAAAGTTGTTTAATTGGGTAACTGAGGATTTGCGTTTTGGTGGATTTGGTGACACCATGTGATGACTTGTTGTCACATCAGTTGTGTTCTGAAGCATCATGCTTATACCATGCAAATTTTGTCACCGTATGTGTTTTTTTAGCAAATAAAGTAACGTTTGACTGATCGACTAGAAGGCAGCCATGTTGTATCATCGCAGTTACAGATGTCAGCTACAGAGCAGACCCCCCAACACTTAGGTACTTAGTATTGTAGTGTGGTAAACAGTGTATATTGCTGCTCTGTGTTACCTGTAAACACTGCTTTTTAAGAGCTAGGAGAGCCTCTCCCTCCCACAGGCTCTTTGTGCCTCAGCTCATCACTTACCTCAGCAAATGTGCGGCTACAGTGGGACACTTAGGAGAGAAAGTCTCCACCTGGCAGACTGTTAATAAAGGTGACAGTGGGAGGGCAGGTTGGGAGGAGGCTGCTGGTGTCAAACCCTGCTGACTGGAGACACAGGAGCACAAAGCTTCACTTTACTGTCAGGAAACACTGCGTATGAACACATACCTGTACACAGACTCACACACAAAGTTACCTTGAAAATTCATTTTTCTCTTCAGCTGTCGGGCAGAGTATCTGTTTACATGTATTTCCCCCTTCATGTGGAACAGTCCTTGTTTTCCTTCCCTACACCCCCCACACCCGTGAAGCTGCGCCATAAATCACTGTCCGTGCAGCAGCAACAGCAGTCAGTTAGTATCCACGGCTCCTGGCATTCACCTCCAGTCTCTCCCTCTGTTTGTCTTCCGCTCAGCCTCCAACACCTCACCACCTCCATGCTTTAGCCTAAATCTGCGTGCTGCTGAGTATATTTTAAAGAGTCTGTATCCACCTGTTACTTAGCAACAGATGGAGGGACTTTGGAGCCAACATGGCTGCCACTGGAAATTGTTTTTATCCTTGTTGCTACCCTCCTCCTCTGTAGCTTTGACCTGAGACAGAGCCCAGGCATTCACAGTATAGCGTGTGTTTTCACTGAGTGCCTTTCACATGCAATTTTGTAGGAACAACAGCAGGCACATTCACTTCAACAACTGCTCTCATTTGCATATTGCATTACCCTTGGTTGGATTCATATGCTTTATGCATCCTCTGCAGCTTCCATGTCTAGTGGTCCACGTGTGCCTTCTTATCACATCACTGCTCCCTGGCAAGTCTTATACTGTACACGTCACAGGCGGGTTTTTATCACGCAGATACAGCCATTAGCTCTACTTCACTGTACATTACAGAGCAGACCTGCACTTAATTTTTGCCATCCTAGCATCAACAATTTGTCTTTACATTTTCCCATATCCTAAACCAGGGACAGGTGTTGCAAATGAGCCTCAGGTAGACCCCCTACACATATTACATCTGTTGCTTTTCTTCATGTAGCTGTTTTTATCTATATGGTGTCTGTTAAATAAACAAATAAAAACCACAGCACCTGCTATAAAAAGCTCTGCATCACACTCCAGCATTACTCCACTCTCGTATTATACCATTATTAGATAGTCATGCATCCCAAATCAGTTTGGAAATGGACCCAGTGCCATCTTAGATCTAATTTTAGCTCACCATTTACAATCCAAATTAAAATAGGATGTTCTCCATAGTGACATTCTGTCACTGCTTATATTATTTAATTCAGTGTCCCATTTTAGCAACACTTTACATGTACATGGAATAATTTTACGCCTTCTAAGTTAGTCTAAATTAAAGGCAAGCCTGATTAGGTTACATATGATTCAAGGTTACATATGATTCATATTTAACCTATAAACACAGCCATATACTGTATTTCATTATATTATAATGTTTAATGTTTTGCTTTCACTGGGAGGGACAGTAATTCCAGTAGCGAGGGGAAAATACGAGGGTTGGACCTGCACTCGTGTAGCGCCCTTGTAGTCTTCCGACCGCTCAAGTCACATTCACCCATTCACACACGTTAGCACAGTGTTGGCCAAGGCTACTGTACAAGGTATCACCTGCTACACAGCTTTAACACACTCATACAGCGATGGAACAGCCATCGCGAGCAATATGGGGTTCAGTATCTTGCTCAAGGATACTTCGACATGGAGAGTGGAGGAGCTGGGGATTGATGACTCACCGTACCTCCGAGCCACAGCCCCCAGGTTGAATTGATAATCCTAAATTTAAATTAATAATCATGTTTATGCCTATAGATTTTGTTTACCCCCGTTATATCAAGAATATATGACAGTAAGGCAGCAATTGAAAAATATTTTCATTACCAGTTCATCTAGCGATTATCTTCTTGATTATTCCATTACGCTTATTTTAGAAAACATCAGGAAATGGTGAAAAATGTCCAAAATACTTTACTATGGTGATATCTTCACTTATTTTAAAGATCCAGTGTGTAGGATCTAGGGCTTTTTTGTGATCCGAACACAAGTGGACAGCCAAGACACATCACTGTTCACATCTGTGTCTATCATGCGTCTCCAGCTGACCACTTGTGTTCAGATTTTGTTACTATCTACGTCACTTACACTAGAAGGTCAAAAGGCCCTGCACAAACTTAATAATACTCTTGCTAACTGCTGGCTAGTTACGTTAGCGATAAAGTCAGTACAGGTGGAGACATCCCTGGTGGCAAAATTCAACATGCTTTTTTTTTCATAGGGCAAAATGATGGATGGTAACGCAACACTTTTTCCAACCCGTCGTAATATTGTAAAGCAAAGAGCAGTAGCGTGCTGTCACCAAAACAACCATCACGTCCTGCACTGATGATGTAGTCCTTGTCACGGAGGCATCAGGATGCAATAGCATTTACATCATAAAAGATATGTGATCAAATGCATCCCAGACCACCTCAGCAAGTGGTTAGGCTCACAATGCGTCTTGGTGGTCGTTTACACTTGTATTCAGCGCTGTCCACTTGTGATCGGCTCACCCAAGACGCATGTTAATACCAGGTGTAAACAGCACCTAAGAATCGTTGCGTTTTGCCTCCAAATGAGCCGTTTATATCTACATACGAAGTGGAACATCTTCCACGGAGTCCACCGTGCGTTTTCTACAGTAGCCCGGAATGGACAAACCAAATACTGGCTCTGTATAGGGCCATTTGTGTTTTTGCATTGGCCACCTTAGCTCTCCTACGTGCTTGGCACACAGGAGAAGGTTCACTTGGTTGTAATCTGCAACCTCACTGCTAGATGCCACTAAATCCCACACACTGGACCTTTAGGTAAGAGTCCAGCACCCAGAAATATTCAGTTGACTATGATGTAAGACAAGGAAAAAATGAAACTATTCACATTCATCAGGCTTAAACCATCAAATTGTTTGGAATTAATGCTTGAAAATGGACTTAAACACTTGATTGTTTATCACAATAGTTGCCAATCAATAGTTTAAACTGTGTATGATATACATTTTTGTCATACCTGTTCTACTTGCATCATTTTGCTTTTGAATATGAAAGCATATCATGTGTCAGGGCCACCTTAGCCAAGCCCAGAGCCAGTGTTGCCGTGGCGATGCAGGTCTGGCATTGAGAAATTAAAGCTCTGCAGTGGAGTGTTGAGTTACAGGATGCATACAGCGTCCACGGTGCACTGAGATGGAGAGCTGAAGCGTACAGGCAGCGTTCAGGACGGTTATAATAACCGTACAAGTAGTAACAGATAACAGGTGGATGACAACACACACGGGCGACTAATTTTTAGAATGACACATTTCTAGTTGTAATCTATGTATGTGTGTGATCCTATATGCTCAGCTGATCAGGCTGTGCGCTTGTTGATTATTTGTACGCCTCGTGCTTGACAGGGAGGCAGAGAGAGAGTGAGACAGGAGAACAGTCCAAGGCTACAGATTTAATCTGGCTGCTCTGGTCATGTGATTAATCGTGGCCAGGGGCCAGGGGATAGTGTAATTTATGGTGAGGGGGGGATCAACACATTTGGATGGTTGCTGCTCCTGAGGGAAATCTCACTCTTAAACCAATCCAGTATTCTTCTCCATAACCCACCGTAATATCACAGCTGGGTTTTAGGTATGTTAGCCATTTATATCTGTGATTATAAAGATGGTGAAGCAGACTCCTGGTGTTGTTTTGCAAAGCAGATGTGTGAAGTGTAACGTTGCATTTGCTCACAGCCATCAAGTGAATATCTGAATGACATTTAAGTGAACCATTAAGCTAATTCTTATGTTCGAGGCAAGAAATATTAGCACAGAAGAAGCAGGCAGCTGCTACATACTGAGCACTTTAACAGTGATATGTTACTTTAAAGACATAGGGAATCACTGCTGAGTGTCTGGGCTGATGGCGTCCATTTGCAAGTCACCAAGTAGCAGTACATTTTATTTATTACCAGAGATTAGAGAGAATATTGACAGTCTGCTGAGATCTGTGCGTCATTCACAGTCTCCACTGTCCTTCTGGCTTCAGACCATATCACTGCTGTGGTGACCTCACCATCCTCAGTCTCCTTCAGGCCACTGGTGTGCCTCTGTGTGTGTGTGTGTGTTTACTTAATCCTCTTTCCAACTCCAAGAACTGTAAATAAACATCAGAGGAGTCGGAGGCTGTGTTGACATTTTTTTGGTGGATTTTCTGTTGTTTTCAGAGCTGCCAATATCAAGCAGTGCTGATAGCAGCAGTTTCAAACTGACCTTCCCCACCAGCTGCTCACCAGCTTGCCCCATCCAATAGCAGTTACCTGCCTCTACACTGGCTGTTCTGCTTGGCAATTTTATTGTGGTGGTATTCATTTCTGATAGAGTTTATATCTAGATTTACTTTTTCCGGTGCATGGCCCATCTCAAAAGGACTGTAGTTTATACACCGCAGCTCTCCCTTCCTTAGTTCTGTTTGTTAGTCTGAACAAATATGTAAATACACTGACAGCGATGTGCTGTCTCACCTCACGGTGCAGTTTCATTGTCAAAAAACGTGGGACACTAACTCTCCATCTTCCTTGCCAACTTGTTTAAAGGTTAATGGCCCTGCCCAAAGGGGTTTACACAGAAGGAGTCTGCGAACGGTCTTTATGGTTACATCATCTCCTAATCACTCTAGTCCTAAAGAAAACACTATGCGGCCTCTCAGACAGAGGCCACGCTGACATAAACATACCAGCACACAGGAAGTCACTGAGATCTTGTGCACATGCATTCCTCTGATGTCCCCCTCGTCCTTGAGGACTCACTAAAGACTAATGTTTACTGGGCCTTTAAATTTGACACCGAATCAATCACTGAATTGATTAGCATCTTCAGAGACTCGGTAAACTATCAGCCCCTAAAAGGTCAGTAAGAGTTACCTGAACCTCGCATTACTCTGTGGGTTGGCAGGAAGAGATAGTATACATAAAAAACAATAGTTAATTTATCTCTCAATCAATTTCATAATGTTGTTCAGTCTCATTATTGAAAGCTAGCGGACATGTTATGTATTTTTACATAATTATTAAGCACAGCATAAATAGACAAATGAATAAAATAAACGCGCTAAATTAATTGGATTGTTTTTACTGTTACCTTTGTCCTTTTGGCGCAGATTCTTAATGAGCTTTGCTTGGCTCAGTTTCACTGAGCCGCCGATGAGATCATGTTGACTCGCCTCCTCGTTCAGTCAAACCTGCAGAGCGGGGCTGTGTGGCTACTTAAGGAGATTGAGATTTAAGCAACAAGGTCAGTAGTTTGAGAGATGAAAACAACTCTGTTGTCCTCACAGTAGGTACGATAAATCTGTATTTATCCCAATGGAAATGTTTGTGCCAAGATGCTTGACACAGTAAGTAGAATCAATATCTCTACAGCCTGACCAATATTAGATTTTTAAGGCTGATACCAAAATAGATATTTGAGAGGTCAAAAAATAGATAATAGTATATAAGTAGATAGTGATTTTAGGGTCCATTAAATTTTATTTTCAAATAATTGTGACCAAGATACATACTGAGAGGGAGATCCTATGACAAGGTGAGATAAGCTAAGCTAAGCTAAACTAAGCTAAGCTAAGCTAAGCTAAACTAAGATAAGATAAGATAAGACAAGACAAACAAGCCTTTATTAATCCCACAGCGGGGAAATTCAAACATTACAGCAGTTCAAGAGTCAGAAGCAATAGAGGAAAGAAAATAAAATAAAACAAAAATACAAATAGGATAAAATAAAAACAATATAACATTTATATACATGTTTCACTTATACAGATACTGTATGTCTAGAATGTATAGCTGCACAGGGTAACTGTAATACACGCATAGTGTGTAGAATTTTTACTCTAAAAATATAGAAATATATATTTGTTAATTTGTTGTTGCACAGTAAGAGGTAAGATATATTTACTTTCATATAATTAAATAAAAATTTTACAATTGAAAAATAAACCTGTCAGTGCCCTCTGGTGGACAAACTATGCAACGGCTGGGGCGTCGGTGGCTTAGTGGTAGAGCAGGCGCCCCATGTACAAGGCTGTTGCCGCAGCGACCCGGGTTTGACTCCAGCCTGTGGCCCTTTGCTGCATGTCACTCCCTCTCTCTCTCCCCCCTTCACGCTCATCTGTCCTGTCGATTAAAGGCTTAAAAAATGCCCTAAAAAATATCTTTAAAAAAACCCAAAAAACTATGCAACAGCTAATTTACTCGATTTAGCTCTTAAACATCGTACAAATACATTATACTAGAAAATATACATACATAATAAGTAAAGTTGAATAATACTAGAAGCTGAAAAAAGAACAAATGATGGTGCAACACATTAATAAACAGTATGAGATTTTCATGGTATGATAACCATCTCCAAAAATGTCACGGTACCACGGTAGTGTTATACGTACATTATTATTATTAGGGCTGAGCAATATGCCCTGAAAACTATATCACGGTATTTTTAGGCGATACACAATATATATCTTGATACTTTTAAATCTCCTCAAAAGCGCTTTATCAGTGCTAGGACTGAAAGACAAAATCGAACATAACAATATTTCTGACCACCTACCGTCTGATGCGACAAAGTTGTGAGGATGACTTTTTGTTTTTCATAAAATATTAACACAATTTTATTTTTTTTATCAATAATCATCAATAATGTGACTATAACAACTAAGTAGGTTAATCCAAGGAATAAAACAAATAGAAAAATCTGGTAGGTTGATACATTTACATCACTTTGCTGTAATGCAGCCTTTTAAACAAGTGGGGGGAAAAAAATCACCATTTATGCCACATCACGATACAACGATATCCAAAATGTAAGACGATATATAGTCGCACATCTCAGTAAGGATATAATATCTTTATATTGCCCAGCCTTAAGTAGTAGTAGTAGTAGTATCATCAGTTACAATGACCTTTAAGGAATGACAACACAAGTGTTTTTTTGGTTGAACAAACATTTTATTACAATTAAAACTTGCAACCATTTTTTTTTTAATGGAGGTATGCAAGGAGATGCACACGCACACAGGTAAAATGCTCCATTCAATTGCATTTTTTTCTTCAATACAATAGATAAGCAAATGTACATAGTAGGATAATGATCAATTTTGATAGCACAGCACCTCTGCAATCGGAATAACAAGCAGTCAATAAAAAAGGAATCACACATATAAAAAACAGTAGGATAAAGGAAATACTTTTTCTGTGTAATAGGTTGTCTTGTTTATGTCCTTCAGACTTCTGCACGGTCTAATCCTTAAGTGTGTCTAAACCTGAGAATTAGTATTGAACTGTTGTTGTTTTGCTTCATCCTGGACTGTTAAAGGCTGCTTTGGTTTTACTGCTCCTCTCTGAGCTCCACTTTAATCACATAAGTGTTTCCTGACAGCCCAAACCCTGATGCGTTAACTGCGCCTCGTGGACCAATCCTGAGCAAAATAACATCCAAAACGCTTCCTCCAATACAATACTGAGAAATTACTCAGCAGTAGTAGGTTTCCCCCCTCTTAAGCCATTACATCGCTGCCTCTCTTCCTCCTCCTCCTCCTCTGTCACTCCCCTCTCCTCTGTCACTCCCCCCCCCATCCCTCTCTCTGTCTCTCTGCTTGAACACAGGCGCTCTCTCTTTCCTACCTCGCAGACGTTTGGGTGCCACCGCCGCTGCATCCTATCTCTGACTCTGTTTGTCTCTTTCTCCTGACTCTTTTTACTCCACAGAGACAAAAAAAAATACAAATTTAAAAAAAGAAAAAGGAGAGATAGAGAGAGGAAAAAGTGGCCGCCACGGGGCGAACCACAACAATGACCCGGTCCTGACTAAAATTGAATGGATTAGCCAATCTATTCTGAGCTCTAATGAGATTAGAGACATGGGTCGCGGCGGCGTGGTACCTTTCGTTGAGCTCCTCGGGGAACATTTTCCCCGTCAACAGTCCTCCAGACGTGGAAATGGCGTTTTTGATCCAGAAGATGCCGCGGGTGCCAGGGGACAATAACAGACCTTTGAATGCACGCTCACCTGTGCCGCTTCTGTGGCGCGCGGATTCCTAGAAGTAGAAGTAGTAGAGGAAGTAGTAGTAGTGATAGTGGTAGTAGTAAAGGACAAAATGAAGTACCAGAAATATATCACGGTGATGCAGATGGCCATGGGAGTGACAGCCTCCAACAAAGACTGCCTCCCCGCTAAGAGACAGCTGTGGTGAGTAGAGAGGAGGAGGAGGAGGAGGAAGAGGAGGAGGAGGTGCGCGTGTGGATGGGAGCGTGTGTGAGAAGAGTGGCAAAGGTGCTGTGTTTTCATGTGGGGGTGAAAATAGCTTTGAAATTAGCCTCTTAGCTTTGTTGTCATCCCCTTCCCCTGTGTCTCGTGTGAAGTTGAAGCCGAGCAGCTGTTGGCGGAAGTCGGCTGCCTCCATCTCTCTGCGCCTTCAACAACTGTTTCATATGCGCTCCGGTGATACCCACACACACAGCAGGCGTTTAGCCAGGCTCTCTGTGCAGCCGTGCATGGTGCTCTGTGCGTGCGTGCGTGCGTGCTGTCCCCCCGTGTTTGTCTGCGCTTCGCACGGTGGATTGTTTGTTGTGATCCGGCAGAGTTTCACATGCAGCGGTCGGAGGAGAAGCGCACAATACAGAGCAGGTGTATTCACAACAACAATGCTGAGCGCCGGCCGATACAGTTCACTCGCACCTGCTCGCGCTCCTTGTTTCCCTCCCCGCGAACGTGCATCTGACGCTCCTCAGTGCACATTTGGTGATTTCAATTTCCCCAGCAAGTATCTGTTCTCAGATCTATTTCTGCGAGCTGATGTAGTAAGGGAAAAAAATGTCGGCTGGTTTCTCCACTCTCATCACTTATTCAGTAGCTTCATGCCGCCTGCATTTAGATCACCATGTGTACCAGTGATGCTAAGTGGTTTACCACCACTGGCTGCTGATGTGTCTGTGTTGTCGTATAAATGTTTCCACCTAGTTGAATTCATATCAGAGTCTGTTATCATTTATTCAGCTGCATCCACCAAACTTACCTGAGACTCCCACTCACTTTTGAGCTTTTCATCTGTTATCATCAATTTCCATTTTCATTGATTGTACTACATTGTAGGGCTGCAACCACGGATTGTTTTCATCGCCAGTTAAACAGCTGATTATTTAAACTACCAGGCTGGCACCGGACCTGAAGTTGAACTCTTTTGGACAGACGTTAAATTCTGGTTGGAATGAAAATCGTCTTGACAATGTTTTAAATGTATAATGACGATCAGTGTTGCCCCCGACTAAGAATTTTCCTAGTCGACCAATAGCTGTCATTTAGGGCCATTAGTACATTAGTAACCTGCATGTTTGCGATATTATTTTAACTATTAAATGATATATTTTGGGCGGGGCAACACAATGGTTTGAGTTGAAGATTTGAGCAATAATAGCATCAGTAACACTGTGCTACATTACAGAGAAATACAAAACCGTACTAATGAACCTTCATTAATATAGGCCTATATTTTATCTACAAGTGCACGTCACACACTGAGCGAGCCGCCTGTTAATGATGCTGTTGGCAAAGCAGTAATGATTGTGCTAAGTGGCTAATGGGCATGTAGCTACTTCCATGTTTCAGATGATACGTCATGTTTGTAGTCGACCAATGATAGGCAAATTTTTGCTTGTCATTCACGATCCTACACTTTGGATTTCCTGCCCCACATATTATTAACTAGCCTGGGGAATAATTGCAGGTACCAGCCCTGTAGATTAGGGGTCGTACACATGCCGCGTCTTTAAACGCTTGGAAAACTCAAGGTCGGGCTCTGGGCGCTACTCTTGCGCCTTTTTTCGTGCCAGCTTTCACTAAGCAGCCAATGAAATCTTGCCGACTAATGACCTTTCTGATCGACTAATGTTTGGTAGACCATTAGGGGGCAGCCCTAATGATGATAGAATTTCACGTTGTGTGGATGTTGACGTTATGACATTTTGCAGATGTTGGATTTTGTTCCCCATATCTCATCTCATCAACTAAATGTTGTTCAAGATGGCGTTTGCATGAGACGTTTGGAAGATGTCGGACTTTGGTTACCCAACAACACAACTTAAAACCAACAAAATATCAGCATCATTTGTCGTCAGTATTCTACGTTAAATTGATGTTGGCGTTAAACGTTGTCCCGACAATGAATTATGGTTTCCCGACATCACAACCTAAATTCAACCAGTTATCAGTGTCTAACATTGGTGGCCAGCTGGGTAAGTGACAAATGATTTGGTCCATAATATATCAAAAATAGTTAGAAAAAAAGGCATCACCCAGTACTCTGGTGGGGTTTATGGTACCCACCATGAACCGCATTGTCCACTGTTCAGGTTTTGACCAGAGACGCTTGTTGCATGTCATTTCCCCTTCTCTCAATGCCCTCATTTTCTACTGTCTAATGAAGCATAAAATGCCCCCAAATACTTAAAAATAGCCATCACAAGTGCCAGGAATTCAAGGTGACATCTTTAAAATGTCAATCCAAAACAGTGGTGTAGTGAAGAGTATACCCACCTCCGCCAAAAAGCCATTGTAATATATGGAGGAGTATACCCACTTCCTCCTCAGTAACCTACCCATCTACCTAGCAGTGCACCCACCTTATCAACCACTGCTCCAAAAGATATTCACTTTACAGCAATATAGACCTTATAACCACTGAGGTTTTTTTTTTACTGTGCACATGACAATACACTTCTTGAATCTTCAATCTGATAAGTGAGTTGTTGATAGAAAATTAATTGGCAACTGCTTTGATTGATGATTTGGATTTAGCTTTTCCACCGTAAGGATTTGCTGCTTATCTTTGTCGTATTTGGGCTGATGGTTGTACTGTTTGTCACACAAAACAAGACATTTGATGGACATTTTTCGCCATTTTCTAACATTTTCTACACCCAACTAGTTGATTTATGAAGATATAACTGTTTAGATGAATCAATAATAAAAATAGTTTTTAGTTGAAGACCCTACAATGATATAAAACAGAGAAAGAAAAAACCCCACTTATATTTGAGAAGCTAGAAACAAAGAGTTTGGGTATTATTGCATTGTAAGTATCTTAAAAGATTATCTGTATTTTAAAATGCCATTATTCTCATTCATAAATTTTATGGCAGTCTCCTAACAGATTATTTGACCTATCGTTTTGTAAATTTTGTAAGTAGTTGGTTGATATTGGGAGAACAAGAGGTTGATTTTAATGCCTGTAACCATATTTGGCTTTTGTCAACACGACAGAGGCTGTAACACCAGATGTACACTGTGGGTCATATTGTGGTAAACTCTAAGTCTCTTGCTCTTGACATTCGGAGCCTCATTAATTTAAAAAAAAAGGAAAACCCAAAACATTACACAGCAGAGTAGTTTTCAGTCTAATTATAGGCTCTCATTATTCGTACAATGGGCACATTCAGTTCTTCTTCTTCTGTAATCCACATAGATAACATTAAGCTGGAGGTATAATCCTCCCAGATTGGCATTACTTTACTGTAACAAGACAAACAGTTTATTGTAATGAACGTCCAATCTGAGTTCATCCTATATATAGGAACAAGCCCGTAGTAAGACACCTGACTGACTCAGAAGTCATCACACGGGGGGAATGGATTGGTTTTCTGCTCTTAGCTCGTGACTGCTGTCAAATGTGTTGCGAGGGACACAGTGGTGACTTGGTTTTGACACTTCTCCCTTAAGAGAGGCGCGGCGGTTTGTCTGGGGCCATCACATCATGGTGGGGGAAGGGGCACGGCCATTAAAACAGGATTACTGTATCGCCTCCGACAGCCACTTTAACGAAGGGAAGCTGAGCCAGCGTGTGCCTGCAGTGTGTGTTTCATGGAGTCACCCCATGCATTCACTTGCATGCCATGTCTGTCTTTATTCAGGGTGAAGTCAGCGGCTAGAATCAGTAGGCTTGCATGCACACACCCAGACTGAGGTAATACTCAGCAATGTCACATGATTTAAAACGGGAAGACTTAGCTTATACCGAAGTTTACATGAATTGTTTGATAGTCAAGTTTATATCCAGATGTTTGGTAACATTTGAGCTAATAGTAGTAGCACTTATCCATTTATCCACCCATCTATCTACATATCTTGCAGGCCTTTTTCTTTTGAAATGCACTGCTTTGCATCAGGTTTACTCTCTAACCTTTGTGGTACATTCACAAAATGAAAACATTAAAAGAAACCAGGCTGAGCAGTTAATTTAAGCATTAAGCCACGAGAGGATGTGGTTTACATTGATTTTAGAACAGCTGAGGGGCGTTGCTAGGCACAATGCCTGAAATCCCCCAAGCTGTTGACCCTCAGGTGTGTTTGGACGGTGCAGATTTTCTGAAAGACTTCCTCCGTTCATGCTTGGTCCTGGGTGTTTTATTGCGTCCTCTGTGAAGTTTTAGCCCACCCAGGAAATTAAAATTCACAACAAAATCTGATATTTTGGCTTCAAATGTGACTAAACCCATCATATTCAAGAATCGTCACTATCTGTTTTATAATCTTTTTAAATGATGAGATGACAGTGTTACATCAGATATTGTTGAGTAAATGCTCTAGTTACACATTTAAAAGTTGAATTAGTTTGTTCTCAAAAGCTGTTGAATCGCATTGGGGCAAATTTGGGAAGCAACTATCAATATTTTTCATTGGTGACTAATCTGTTGATGATTTTCTCAATTAACTGATCAGTTGTTTGGTTTATAAAATGTCAGAAATTGGTGAAAAATTTCCCAAAGCCCAAGATGACATCCTCAAATGCCTTGTTTGTCCACAACCTAAAGATATTCAGGTTACTGTCATAGAGGAGTAAAGAAACCAGAAAACGTTTAAGGATCTGGAATCAGATCAGTTAGGGTTAAGCTAATCGATTAATGGTTGCAGCTCTAGTGCCAGTATAGCCTCTGCAACTGGTGGTCCTTTAATCCAGAGTTGATAGTTGTGATGACGGAGATGATGCAGTGTTTTGACACAGCGTGAGCTTTGTCTGTGTCAAGAGCTACAGCAAAGAATACCAGAGCAAGAGGATTTAAACTGGCTCAGGTACACTCAGGTAATGTTTTTATAGCAACAAAAACACAAAGGAAGATGGTGTTGTTGTTCCAAAAACTAAACAAGGAGACAGAATGGAGACATCATTTATTATAGATGAGAGGGAGGGTTATGCGCCAGATGGTTTCATGATCTTCCAAAACACTCGACCCCCTTGATTACAAATCTACTCCCATCCATCCATCATGTTTAAAGAGCAGCTCAATGCACAAAGCAATTAACACTTCACTGCATGAGAAATGCATTTGAAATTTACATGTTTGTGTATTTAGCTGCATTTTATATACGGGCAAAGATTCATGTCTGATGATAATTAGCGGTTTCTATACATATAAGTGATTACTGTACCATCAGTGTCAGTCTCCAGAAGAAAATGTTGGTATTGAACATTTCTGTAAACCATGAATATGTCAGATTTGCACATTTCATACGTATCATATCAACGCTAGTCACGTAATATATAAACTGACTTTGTCATCTGGAGGTGGAGCGGATAGGACAGTGGATGGTGTGTCACCTAGGAGAGACGCCTGCCAGCCATTCATCGGGACAAACAAACAACAAAATGGTTGTTTTTATTAGCAACCTGTCACAGTGTTTCCTGCGGCTTTTTAGCCCTGTAACATGGGTGTTTTTAGCAACCTGTGGCTCATTTTTCTGGTGCTTTTTAGCCACCAAATGTGGGTGTTTTTCAGTGACCTTTCACTGTTTTTCCAGCGGGGATAGTGCCTCAAAAAGTGGTTGTTTTATACTAAGACATTGCTGGTTTTGCAGAGGCTATTGTGCCCCCAAAACCAGGTATTTTGAGCCAAAACATGATCTTTTCCTAACCTAACCATATGTTAAACACAGGTTGTTAATACCAAAAGTTTCAACATATGTGCCACTTAATATGCAAAGCTGTGGTGTGCAGAAACTAAAAATGCCAATGTTTATTCTGGTTGAATTAGTCAGTGCATGCACCATACAGGTACTGTTGTGGATCATCTGCAGTAACATCAAACTGTGTTTACCTTTTGCATTGCCCTAATGTTCCAGAGGCAATAAGAGTTAACCTTAAATCCTGTGGAAAACAACAACAAAAACAATCTTGGTAGATCTTGGTGTATATAGAGAGCGTATTCAGAGGGTGGCTTTCTCACTAAGTCACCTTGAATTTATTCATCTCTTTATCATAACTGGTCCATCTTGTCAAGGTGGAAATTATATTATTAAAATATAATTTATAATTATTTATAAAATAATACATGTAAATTGAAAGTGAAAACATGTGCCAAGAGGTTGAGATTTTGTTAGCCATTGTATTTGTAGAAGTTTGTGCAGACTGCTCAGTCAGTGAGTGTGAGATCAGAAATCCGCCACATTATGAGTAATAATTAACCAATTTCTACTTGTGTTTGCTTGATCTGATCACACCCTTAATGCCAGATTACTTGGTTAAGTTGTTTAGCTGTAATAATATGAGTATTGTTTTATTTTGGCTATAGTGAAATGAATAGAGTTCAGATGAAGGTGCTGAGTAACAATAAACAGAAGGCTCTAAAGTTAACGACTCCATTACCCTGTATAAAACACATTGCTATTATACAAAACACACAGTGGTCTGTAATAATCTCAGCACCGTAATTAGTTTGAGATGATCCATAAATAATAATTAGCCCGATGACGTGTGTTTAAACCGGTCACAGCTCTTCCTAACATGTGGGTGTATCGTCCTGGATTGTGTGCCAGATGTCTACTCTGCTCCCAGTGACAGTCCACAGCGACAGCTCCGCCTGGTGCTCTCAGTCCACCTGCTTAATGATGCATAAAGTCAGCGTCCCTTCTTCCCCCCAACACACACACACACACACACACACACACACACACACACACACACACACACACACACACACACACACATGCAGCAGCCCCCTCTGCCCTCTGATTTGCCTGTCCACACGTCCTCCCTCCCAGCTCTTCAGAGGCGCACACACATTCAACAACTCCTGTCCTACCCCCTCCACTCTTCCAGTTCCACTCATGGAGGCCATGATGCGTAATCTCACACAAACTGACAATGCCGCGCATTAGTTACCTCAGCAGGAGCCCAAGTCCAGGGTGGGCCTGTCATGATAATCAGTACTTTTCTGAAAAACATGCAGAAATACTGTCTTTTTTTCCCTCCTCTACTCTCAGTATCTCTCTGTCTTGCCCTCCCTGAAGTCAAAAAAGCCTTTTTTTATTAAAGTCATGAAGTCTGATGTTAAAAGCACGAGTCCTGACTTCATGACAGTCTTTGGACACACTGCTCTTACTCTCCACAGTTCTTTATAGAGTATTTGCGAAGGTGCACACACGTGTTTGTGTGTGTTTTTGTATTCAGTGTTTCTGTCCATTAGGAACTCGCATGTTCTTACTTTGGCAGAACGGTTGTAATCTCCTCTCAGATGGTTTATGCCACTAAAGGGAACAGATTACACAGGGTTTATTGACTCGTGGCTCACCCCCTTACCCCCACCCGCTCTCAGAGCATCCTGTGGGGGTGTGTGTTTACGTGTTTGTTGGTGTGGGTGAGTGTGGATTTTTGGGTGTCTGTGCCAGTATGAGTTTGTCTATGGGTTAGGGCCTTTAGTGATAACTTTTCAGGTCCAATTTAGATTCTGATAACGGGAGAAAAAACAAACTTTTCCCAGAATGTTTTGCTTTTTTAATGGCTTCAGTTTAATGCCAAAATTTTATCCTGTGCAACCAGACGAAGAATACAGTTTTATGGTTTTCCTTTTACAACTTCTGTATACAGCGTTATGCTGTCTGCCTTGCACTGTTTTTATGTTATTATGACTGGGCGTTCTTTTGTGATCAAATAATTGTGACCAAATATCTATCCCTGCATATGTGACATATAGCTTTCCAAAGTTATAGCCAGTTCCACACAGTGCTAGCATCTGCAGATAGCACTTTAAGCGACTGCTGGCATTCTACACTGGTACCTTCTTGCTTATTTCTCATCATATTTTCTCTTTGTTGCTGTTTGCTCTCTGTTTGTTCTATGTTAAGTGTAATCGGCATGATTTTTGGTCATATTTGTTGGGCTGTTTTTGACACTTTGAAGGCTAAAGAGACAGATAAGTTGGATTAAAGCTGTCAAAAAGATGTGCATCTGCCATATTCATCCAATCTTACACTAAAGCACAGTATCTTTGTTAAAATGTAGTCAAAACTTGTCATCAGTGAGTAATCTGCAAGAATAAAATATCAGCATTGCTCAGACATATTTTGACAGACTGGTGCATGACGTCGCAAAAGAGTTAGCATGTTTTTTTTTTTTTTATTGGCAACCTTTCCCATCTCCCAACTATGCTAGCTACCATGTATGTTGATGTTGATGATGTCATAAGCACAAACTGCTGAACCTGTTTGGGTGCAAATTGCACTTTTCCATACATGTTCTGCATTTGCTAAGATACATATACTCTACTGATACTGTATCAATTGTGGTACTGAACCTTAATAATTTTTTATTACTAAAGTATTGAAACCTGTGAAGCTTTAAAAGTTGGCAACAAAAGCTTGGTAAGATTCTTAAGCCACAGACATACCAAACCAACAGCAAAGAACTAGTGGTGATGAAGATTGTTGCGTCCCCTATTTCTAGTTAAAAAAAGTTGCACTTGAACACACCATGAACACTACAGCCAACGGTTAACTAGCACATACGCTCTGCGCCTGCGTGAGAGGAAATATCTTGCCATACTAGCAGGCGGCAGTAGTCTGTATTGGTCTTCATAAAGGGAAACTGGAAGACCGACACGATGGATTCAAGATGCTAGTTAGCCAGTTAGCGAATTAACACCACAACTTGGTGCTGAAAGAACAAACGATATTTATTGTGCACCAGTGAACAATAACACAAATAATTACGAACTGTTTGTGCAAAAGACATCATTGGCTATATAGAATAAATTTACTTAACATAACAAGTTTGTTGTGATGGAATGCCCTTTCGACTTTAGCCATTTGCTTCCTTCACTTCCTTTTCCTTCTCAAGCACTGAGTTGAACTGCCAATCAGAGTGACTTCACTCACAGATGAGCTCTGCCATCTTCGATGCCAATTTGACACGCTGAATCTGCAAAAAAAAACCAACAACCTAAAAACAGATAAATAAAATAAAAGCTGTCAAGGACCAACTAGTGCCAACAGTGCAGGACACACCACAAAAACCAGGGCGACAGACGCTCACTGACAATGAGACATTGACCAATGGTCAACCATCCATTTGGTGTATCAGGGTCTCTTGTCTTTTTGATTTATTCCTTCCTCAAAATTACAATTTTGCCAAATTTAGACTGTGTTATTCAAGCATGTTGGAAAAAAAATTATATAAGTTTGTCATTGTTTCCAAAACTTAAGTAGTTTAGTTTTGTATTTGCACTTATATTAAAATATTTCAAATAATACCATATTTGATTCATAAGGTGCGTATCTGTACCTTTCTGTTACGGCTTGGTGCAAATATGACTTTGCAGCTGTATCCTCTTTGAATCTGACTGCAAGTCTTCCACAGCGCGGGTCTGGATTCATGTAATGGTGAGCCTGGCTAAGGGTCTGGTAATGGCTGCCTAAAGAGCCTTTTGGCGGCAGCGATGGTAACGGAGGCCTATCAGAGACTCATCGTCTCCAGTCAGAGTCAGACGCCGAGCAGCAATGACTTTTAGAATCTGTGAGTCACACGTTCTCGGCCTCTGGTGACTCCCGACTGTCACGATGGCTCACAGGGGGCTGACAAGATGGAATCCATCACTGCCGTCCCACAAATAGAGAAGGACACAGCAGAGGGGATCCACTTTTGTCTGACAGAGATCTCAATTTATTCTCTTCCTTCTTTCCCTCTGCTTGACAGATTTATATCCGTCTGTCAACATTAATATTTTCTAATGTTACATAATTGAGGCATTTCATTTTTCTTAATATGATGTAATAGCATTATTCTGCAGTGTAGTGGAGAGTGTCTGGGACTCAAAAAGTGACTGATGCTGTGACTGAAATAGGTTGATGTGTGCCTGTCCCTTTTTTTAATTTATGTCCACATTCCAACAAGATTGAAATCGACTACAATAACTTAACGTTTAAGCCCCATTAACTACAAATCACATATTTTTGCTGAACATGATTTAATATGCCATCTGTATTAAAGGTCTAGTGTGTTAGATTTAGGGGGATACAGTGGCAGAAATGTACAATACATTACAAACTGAACACTGGCTCTAGACAAGGCCATTCGCATTTTCGCATCGGTAGCTGTCGGCATTGGCAGCCCTGTTTTTACCAATTTAAATCATCAGGTCTGTTTGTTTTGAAGAGGAAGAGACCTCTGCAGATCATTTGGCTCATAGTAAAAACCTCCTGAATGTTTGGCTCTTAAGTTATCATAGAAAAAAGGTGAGCGTACATAAGCAGGTGCTGGGCTTGCGGCCTGTCTTTGACATGCCCAACAGCATCAGAGAAATGCTGATTTGTAAAACGAAACTGCTTTATTCAGTGTTTTTATCGGTTTAAATCACATGGTCCATTTGTTTTAGAGAGATAGAGACCTCTGCGGATAATTTGGCTCCTGGTAAACACCTCCCGAACAATGAACACTTAAGGAATTCTAACTGGGAGTTCACATTTGGCACATGGGAAAAGTTTCAGTTGGTTGCAATCTGCAGTCCTCACCACTAGATGTCACTAAATCCTACACACTGCTCCTTTAAGATTGGTTTTCCATCTTCCATTTAGGATTTAAGAGTTTGCGACCAAACTGTTGTTGTTGTAAAGTCAAACCTCCAAACAATACTAAGCAAACATGGATATTAACAGGATCAACTAAATGTGGTAGTTTCGTGGTTCAAAAAGTTGCTGCTGTTCTTCAAGCACGTAGATGTGCCGGCAAGAAAGAGTTTTCAACGACCATTTTCAAGAAATAAATGGAGCCGCACTAACAGCTAATTAAGTTTGTTACCTTTTCCGGTGTTTGTTTATGTGTCTTTTAGGACTTACCCTTGTGGTAATGGACAGTTATCTGAAAAACACAGCCTCAAGTGAAATGTATAAAACATAATTATGGCTGTTGAGATGGTGTATGTGGTATACAGTCGGTAAGGTAGAATCTGAGGCTACTGTCCACTTTTAGCCCAACTCGTCTTCACAGCAAACCTCTGCTCATACTCTGAGTTTTAATGTGCCCTAAAGTTGAGTTTGTGTTTTTGTTGATGTCTGTTATGCACACATGCTTTTTGAGACCAGCCAGTGATCTGCGTGGTACTCCACAGGGGTCAGACAGCACTCGGACATGAGCGTTGTCCCGCCTTGTTTGATACATGTCTATATGCCTAATCTGGTCTGCCCATCTGTCAGGCCTGTCTGACCTAATCAGAGTCTTGATCTGACCACAGATTTGCAGTCGCATCCTTGTCTGCCCAGGTGGCTTTCAAAGAGCTCACAGACTCAAACTAGTAAATAAAAAGCTTCCTTGTTTTCTTTTCTTTCTCAGACATTTTCAAGGGTGCAATTAGCCAGCGAACGTATTAGTCATTTGTCTCATTCTTCTGTGAGGGAGGGTCAGTGAGGTTATCTTGATAAAGTAACGATGTGTCATGCACCTCTTGTCACCACTTGTCCCCTGAGGTACGAGGGGGGCCCGTGAGCAGAATGATGCATGTTCATCGGCTGCCATCACTTCCAGCTGAACAGTCAGGCATTACAAAGCAGTCAGGACGACCTCTGAGCCATACGCTGACAGTGTCCCTCTGTCCTTTGTCCCTTTGCATTATAGTCTTTCTCCTTTTGTCTTTGGGACCCTTTTCTTCCACCTCTGCCTCTCAGCAACATGCTCCTTCATGCTCCGTTCACCTGTCTCCTCTAGTTTCTGCTTCTTTGTCTTTTTGCTCCAACTTTTCTTTTCCCCACCTGTGCAGTAGTGGCCCTTTAGTTGTTGAGTGAGTTTATATGGAAAGTAAAACATGCCGGCAGGGTAAAAGCCTCTTTGAAAAGGTCTGAGAATATAAATGGAAAGAGGAAAAAGTCAACGGAGCTATTTCGGATGCACCGCTGTCGCTCGATGAACTGGAAGATATGAACAAAGGCAAATCCCAGGATCAAAAGGCATCCCGTCAGAGCTCTGTTTAACATTTTGGTCAGAGCACAGTCCATTGTTATTAGACCTGATATAAGAGCAGCTGAAGAAAAAACATAGTATGGCGCTCTTCTCTAGTTTGAGCCACCTGGGCAGAGGAGGACAGGAAATCAGTGGTGGGATTGTGTCTCTGGTGTGTATATGTGTGTGTGACAGGGAGCACTGCTGCTTAGGTAGAAGTGTCAGGATGGTGATGAGACACACCTGCTTTTGTCCCTGTAGTCATCGCTGAGCGGAGCCAATTGTTCTGAAAGGTGCTTTCCATCTGAAGAGCTGTCATAACATAAAACCTCTGAGGTAACAGCCCCCCAACACCTTTAACACCCAGCGAGCAGGCTAGTCACTGCTTTAGATTTAGATATGGAATGGACCACTTGTATATTAGGGGTGGCAGATATATCGATTATATTCCTTGTGTCACAGCTTGTTCCACGTAGGATGTATAAAATGACGTTATAGCGAACATTGAGTTATAAATTGTAGCGTTCATTTTTTAACAGGCCACAGTCACAATCATGATACACACTCCCCAGTCGGTCCAGACCTCTCTCTGGGCGATAGTGTGTGAGGTGAGCTGTTTGTTTGAATCTGCAGGGCTCCAGACCATGACCATGTAGTCACATTTTGTTACCATGGAGCACCAGTGCGTCTTCATATTAATGATACATTAACTGGGGATCTGTTAGTTTGTTTCCTGCTCATAGTGAATTAATCCTAAGATTTAACGGTGCTGCTGTAAGCATATAACTTTCTGCTAACTGCTAACAGCTAACTGTACCAGGAGCTTTAAGTTCACAGTAAAGACAGCAACACTATGGCCCGAGATGAGGTGGGTGCTTCACAATAAAAGCATGAGTGGTTCCGCTTTGTTTATTTCAATACTTTATAACAAAACTTATTTTAACTTCATTATAACAATAAGTTATTTAAGATCTTTTTTTTTTAACAGTGGAAACTTTATTGTAACAGTACTTTAACTTTTTTAATAACAATACTTTATTTAACTTTATGATGACAGTATTTTATTTACCTTTATTGTAACAGTATTCTATCTAACTTTATTATAACATTACAAAACGTTATTGTAACAGTACTTTAACTTTTTTATAACTAGGGATGCACGTTTTTTTTGCCAATATCTGATATGCCAATATATAACATCTTATTTGGCCAATAACCAATACCAATATCGATGTATCCACTTTTTTCCCCGCCTAATTTTAGTGATCGTCAGGTCTCCTCTATAGTGGAATTAACATCATATTATGCATACAGTATACTCTCATCGTGATGGCCGACCAGCAGATAGATGGAGACACGAAATAGAATGCTTTGTAGTGGATGTGATATTTATTCATTGTGCAAAACAAGAAAACGCATGTGGCAGATTCTTATAGTTCATTTTAAAGCCGATATTGGCCGATACCAATGACATGCAGATATTATTGTGTATCTCTATTTATAACAGTACTTAATTTACCTTTATTGTAACCATAGTTTATTTAGTAGTTTAGCATATTAGTAGTCTAGTTTAGAGGAGATTTCAAAAATATCGATATATATATTGTGTATTGTGATATTCAGTAATCCAGTCATTATTTGTACCTGCCTATCCTGGTACAGGGTCACAGGGGATTGGAGCCTATCCCAGCTGACATTGGGTGAAAGGTGGGGTACACCCTGGACAGGTCACCAGACTATCACAGGGCTGACACATAGAGACAAACAACCATTCATGCTTGCATTCTCATTCTCACCTATGGTCAATTTACAGTCACCATTTAGCCTAACCTGCATGTCTTTGGACTGTGGGAGGAAGGAACAGGGATTCAGTCTATTATGATATAGTTCTTTAAGGTGGTGGTATTATGATATAATATTTTTCTATATTTTATTTCGTATTTTTAAAATATCTTACCACACCTCGCCACATTATCATCTAATCATACACAGCATATTCTTTTGTTTTTTTTATTTTCTACAAAGGAAATCACTTTGCACATCTATTAAAACAAGACAAGAGAGAAGACCAAAAAAACTGCAAAAGGACTCCCGCACACTGTCTAACTTGCAATATAAAAATTTATGAAACGTCGCAAATAAATTTTATATTGCAAGTTAGACAGTGTGCGGGAGTCCTTTTGCAGTTTTTTATATTTTCTGAAATTTAAAATTCTGCACATCTATGGGCAGCTGCTGATGAAGTTCATGTGATATGATTGAAACCTCCAATCTCTACTAAATGGATGCAGTGTTGAGATCGTTGATTTTTTTGAAGTGTGATGTTGGTTTGTAGTGCTGCAACAAATGCCTGTTTTTATTTATTATTATTTTTTAGATAACTGTGTTTATTTTTTAATTGTGCTTTTTATATCTAATTATTTTTAGAATGGAAGAACATACTATTCTGCTGATACATTCATCAGTTGCCTAACTAATGATTTTTCCACAATTAGGCACTAACATTTACACATTGCTGCGATGAGGTAATCCGTAAAGCCTTTGCTAATGACCTCTTAAATCCAGGGCAGGAGGAGATTCTCTATTTTGGGCTGAAGTCTCATGTAATATTCATAAACTTCACTTCTCACTGCAGTCAATGCCTAATGTTTCTTGTTATTTCTTTATTTTTGGGCCGTAAGATGCCGACGTTGTCTGTTGTTTGCACTGAGGAGGTCACTTTGGGAACGCATTGTGAGTGCACTCCAGCCTGTTTGTGAGTTTCTCCATATTTCTCCAGAGGCGGTGAAAAGTGAAACGAACTTCTGTCTGCACAGGCAGCCAGACTGTGTCTAATCCACTGGCTTGCATGGCTCAATATATCTTCCTAAAATCCTGCAGCATCACTGACGATAAATCATTCATAGGCCAGCAGCAAGTGAGCAGTCATACTTCTGCTGCTTCTGATGTTTTGTATAGTTTTAATATTTTTTATCCCAATGTTTATACTGCTCACGGACCAGACTTTGCATCAGTAAAACTCAGTTTTTCTGTCTTCCCATTTTCATACATGGCTCAAGTTGTATTTTAAGTCTATACTGCATCTCATGCAGTGAACAAATTGAGAACGACAATGGCTAGTAAATAAAAAATTACCACTTTAACAAATCAAAATTAGGTCTATGGACATCTTCCAAATGTAAATACACCTGTTTACATGGCAGCTTTGCTTCACTCAAATTGATTTTAAATCAGCTAGGCTACTCTTTGTTGTGCTATTAACAGACTGATCCAATTTGATTAAAATGTCACATGATTCTTGAAAATTCTTGTTGCGAGTTATGTTATAAAGTGTACTTCAAATTAAATCACATTTTACGTACATTTTAATTCCTGATCAGGAACTTTCATAGCAATGAACTGATTGATACAGTACTTTGTTTTTTTTTTCTCTGTTGTCCTGTTTCTCCTTAATGATGCTATTTATTAGAAGAGGATTAGCAGTGAGTGAGCTACAGGTTGTAAAGTGCTCTCCTTAAGTCACACAGATACAGTTCAGTTTTAAAACCCACAGAGCTTTGTAAGCTGCTGCTGAACGTGTGAATGGAATCCTCTTGTAAAAGCAACAGTGGGATTACAGTAAGGGACTGTTTGTTAGTTGTGAGGGGGGAGGGGTGGTGCAAAACGAGGGAGCCATGTCAAATCATTTTTTAATAAGTACTGGGGAGGGACATGTTTTTTTTTATTTCAGCTTTAAATGGTTATATTTATTCTAAAAACCCATCTGAGCCCCAAAACCTGCAGTAGGTTTGAAGGGCAAAATCACATAATTTCAAAAACAGTAGAAACGGAAATTATTGTCAGATTTTCAAATTTCCCATGATCCTTGGACACGTCATAGGCAACACATGCGACTGTCAGAAAACATGACCAAATCTAAGCTTAAAATAATTATATTTCATCACAATAATTTTGTTTTACATGTCTCATTTTAGATTTTGCAAAAATTAAACCATTTGCAATAACCTAATGCTGAAAAAAGATTAAATTCTGCACCACTATAACTCAAGTATTTGTTTTCAGCTTTTATTTTTCGATCATCAAAGGTAGGAGTGCACAGTAATATTGGCACATCATCTGTATCGGCCAATATCACACTGCTCAACAAATTAGTATTACTTATATTGAAATGTATTGAATTTCATGTCTCCATCTGCTAGCGGGCCATCACGATAACAGTATGCATGCATGATATGATGTTAATTCCACTACAGAAGAGACTTGATGATCACCAAAATAAGGTGGGGAAAAACATTGATATATTGACATAGGTATCAGTTATCGGCCAAATAGGTTGTCACAGATCGGCATATCGGATATCAGTGGAAAAATCCAATATCGTGCATCCCTAATTAAAAGGTACATTTTTAAAATCTAATGACACTCGTTGTGCCAAGTTACTGATAATATTCTGCCACTTTTGTGTAAAGTTAATGAAAGAAAACAGTCATTAGGCCGATGTATGCATTGCTATTGCTGGTTGTGTGCGCGCTGTGATGTGGTGCCATGCACCCACATTCTGCTGAAGTGCAAACAAAGCTTGTGTACTGATGCGATTTGTACGCAGGATTTGCATCTTGCTGAAGAAATCCACTGTTTGTTTTGGTGATAACATACTCACATACTGTTTGCTCATTGTTTTGGCTCCAACACCTACATTAAGTGTGGATATAAAAAATAGGTTTTTTATGGAGAGGGTCATGCGTCTCCCCAGTCACTCAGGGAGGCTTAAGGAAAAATATTTGTAGTTGCGGAGAGGGTCAAGATAAAAAGAAAAAAGATAAGTCACACACCAGCCACCCTCCTCTGATAGGTAAAGAGCAGTCCCTAAAAGAGATTTACACACACTTATGGACATGGTGCTCAGGTCACAGTAGAGGACAGGGATTGGCCAAATCTATTTTATCATGGGCCTGTATCCAGTCTTCTCCATGCCCAAAGACACCAACAAAATGTCAGTAGGTTTATATTTGCAAAAAATCTTTTCTATCAGCAGCTTTTTGCTGTGAAGTATGAGCGCACTGCAGAGCTGAGCTGCCCACAGGGCTGCAACTAATTATTATTTTCATTAATCTCCAGATTATTTTCTTGATTGACTGATTAATTATTTTCTCTACAGGGTGTCTGCAGGCCCTTAAAAAGTCTTAAATTCAATTTCTATAAATATTATGCCCTAAATCATTAAATAGTCTTTAATGTGAATATGTGAGGTCTTTATTGCCAAAAATATTTAATCTAATTCTATTTATCTATCTTTAAATTTATTCTTGACAAAATGAGTCATGATCTTCTGCCTTAAACTCCACATTTCTGATGTTACAAATCTGTATACCACTGAACCTTACACTGTCTTTTTACTGTATACTTGCACTTACCTGTTGGCAAACGCTAAATTACCCAAACTCACACTAATAACCGTATTTCTACAAAAAGCTATCTCTGCATGGGATAACATACATACGACTAACCTTTATACTTACCTGCAATGATTGAATAAGAAAAAGATGATTTGTCCAAAAATTTTTCTTGAAATGCATACATTCAAATGTCTGATACCAGTAGACACCCAGTGTTAAATGTCAGTACATTGTAAATAATGCCTCTTACAATTTTGCAGCACCATCACTTCAAGAGA
Source organism: Epinephelus moara (assembly GCF_006386435.1). Lineage (NCBI taxonomy): Eukaryota > Metazoa > Chordata > Actinopteri > Perciformes > Serranidae > Epinephelus > Epinephelus moara. The sequence goes on from NC_065506.1 coordinate 29,436,847, forward strand.
ACAAAGATATTTCATTTATAATTTAAAAGAGAAGAAAGCATAGAATATTTAAATTTGACAACCGCAATAATAGATTATTAATATAGATTCAGAATAATTTTTCTGCCAATCCACTGATGTAGTTATCGACTGATCATTCAGCTCTAGCTGGCCACATTGAGATTGTTGGAGAAGGTGATTATGCATACACTTAACATACAGTACATGACAGTTTTTGTCTGCTAGCCCTGCTAGTTTTTAGACCATACATACATAGGGTTTTACCAACGTATCATCATGCAATGGTTCATATGATATTCTAAGAATTAGCGCACCACATATGCCATTATGTCTTTAACATAAAGTTACATAATTAATGTAAGATTATGGAGGTTAGGAAAAGAAACATGCTGAGGACGTACCTCAAAATTACTTACAGTTCAGTCAAAGTACACACAATTCAGAACACTGGTCTCCAGGGGAAAAGTCCTGTGTTTTGTGACCAGGGTTGGAAATGAACTTTTTGCCCACCTGCCACTGTGGCTGGTGGATTCCAATATCTGCCAGGATTACCATTGTTTTAATTGGAGTAAAGCAAATCTAACAGCCTGCATCATAAGTGGACCTCTTGCAACCGCTTCCTTCTTTATTTTTGTCAGTGCATTTGTCACGTGATTGCAGCTTTCCAAAATGCGTGTGTTATGCACTAATTGCTCGTCATAATGTGGGATATGTACGAATTTTGGTGCATTACTTTTTTGTTGATAAACATACAAACAGTGCGTGAGAACAGCCTGGGTTATACACTAACATCTCAAAACATTTCCCTTATTTAAGGAACTTTGACATACCTTGGTCTGTTCAGTTTTTTGTGTTATTTTAGCTTTTTAAAGCAGGAGGTTGAAAATTTGTCAGAATTACAGTGAGTGTTTTTTCCTCAGCGATTCACCTCATCTTACCTCGGAAATCCCCTCCCTTTGCAGCCGTGTATGAAAGAAGCAAAGCAGCTTCAATGTGGCTTAATAATAGAAGACAAGTGGATGCTCCATACCTAGTCTCCATCTGCAGGCTACCCGCTGACATTCAGCCCAATTATTCACACATGCTGGAATGCAAGTACAGCCAACAGGAGAGGATGTCCTTTAAAAAGTAAAGACAGCAAGAGGAAAGTTATGTCACTAAGATCCTTCAGGCATCTTTATGTTTTCCCTCAGATACGCAGCAGTGCCTGCTGGCAGTGTGGATTGTTCTTCAGAGAAAACGTGGTCATTGTGAATCATGTGGTATTTAATGGATGTGGTTATGTCAAGTCATTGAGCCCACGAGCTATACAACATCAGAGACATACAAACAGTTGAAGACATACACAGACGTCTCAGATGTCTTTGTAGTTTCAATTAAAGCTTTGAATGAAATGTAACAGGTGACACACAGTACATTCACATACACTTAAACCTTTTTGGCCATTTTGGGGATGATAAAAAGCTGTAAACACAACCTTGTAAACAAAACCTTAATGAAAAACATTACAACCAGTTATCTATTAAAACATCCAGCCGACACAGAGCAACATTAACATTCATTTGAAGTCTGACCACATGGCCTATTAACTCAGTTTTGGTCTCCACCAACTCCTTAGGGAAATATCAGGCTCTTTGGCAGCTAATCACTCACTTTGTTTCAGCCGCTGCTTGAAACAACACTAATGCTGCTTCAAATACTTTGATTATTATGGACTTTCTGCACCAACATGATTTCAGCAAGGGATCGGGTAAAGAGTTTAGAGAGAAACCTGAAGTCAAGTCATGGTCAAGAAATCTGGTTTCTTGACCGTGAAAATGTTTTTTACAAGAGCAGATGTGTTAGGCTTCAGACAGGGAAAGCATAGCAGTGGCAATCTTGTATTATTCTGTTTTGCCGATCAAAAGTTGTGTGCCTGCGTCATTTGCAATATCATCGTTTCCTCTGTCTGTTGTGTTGCAGGGTGACCCCGCCAGATGGAGAAACATCCCCCTCAGGTGCTCCCGGGTGTTCAGATGGGCTTACAGGTGCTATCGGTGGTGCCGGTGCTATGGCAATGCCTGCCACCTCCACCCTCTCGTTGCCCATGAGCCAGGGTAAACCTTCCCTGCGTCGCATCAAAGGCCGCATTCACCGCAGCAAGAGCCTGGACAGTATGGATCTGCTCGACTCCAATGTAAGGCTTGAACACACCAACTGAGCATGTACACACACACAGGAGGAGTGCAGAAGGCTGCAACTAAAGATTATTGATTACTCTGCTGACCTTGATTATTCGATTAATCCTCTAAATGTGAGAAGCTGTAACCAGTAAATGTTTGGCATTTGCATGAGTGGTTATTTAATTATCAAAAAAATGATTTTTTCCTTCTAGTTTGTCTCTTAATAGAAACATGTTGAAATAGGTGTAGGCAATATGGTCAAAATCCTCTTTCACGATATATGTAACTTTAGAAATTGTTTAAAAAACTGTACCATACATAGTTTTAAGCTTGGGGACCCCAGAAATTTTTGAAAGGGGCAGCCATGTGGAGCCACTGAATATCTTGGGGTGACACACCAAATCCAAATCCAAAACCAAAAGCCATGACCGAATTTCAGGAATTCAGTTATGTTTTAATGTGTTAAGTATGTAGGTTGTTCTTCAGATAGGCTGGTGGTCCTTTTCCTTAAAAAGACAAATATACAGCTTTAATTTGAAGAAGTACATTGATAGTTAAGAACAAAAGAGCCTTCTCAAGTTTAGGGGAAGTTATGTGGGTCTCCATAGAGCCCATTTTCATTCAGATATTTTGAGGTGAGAGTTCAAGGGACCCCTTTGACAAAGGCCATGCCAGTGGTTCCATTGCAAAAAATTTAGCCAAATTTTGGAGCGTAATTTAGCCCCATTCCCAACAAGCTACGCCAACATGGTTGGTACCAGTGGATGCTTTAGGTTGTCAAGTTTCACAAGATACCCTCACGCTTTTGTTATCTTAAAAAGGAGCATGCCACAGCATCTTAAAGACAGTAATGTTCACCTGCAGTTATTTTACCAGGGGAGGCAGCAAATGAATCAGGGGAGCCGTGGCCTCCCTTGGCCCCCTTCGAGGCGCCACTGTTCCTGAGATCAGTCATTTCAAGTGTTGCAGGTTTCTGTATTTACAACTTCATTCTCCTCCACCATGTCTGTTTAAATCATGTTACCTTGCAAGGCAGCTGGATTTGAAAGATCACAAAATCTCCAGATCATGCCAGAATCCAGCCCAGATTAGCTCCCACCTTCAAAACCGTATTGCCAAATACTGCCCACTACTTTGGACCCATTTTTACAGTTGCACAGTACATACCATCACATCGCCCAGTGTTCTGTTGCAGGAACACAATTTTTAATTTACTGGACCCTCTTATTTAAAAATACTAACCATCAGGACTTGTACCGCCTCAGATGGGAGTGCTAGAAAAAATCCTTGTCTGAAAACATCTGGGTTTTGTTTTGTTTATTAATTTGTTTTTGTTTCGTATTCCTGCGGCTATAATATTTTATAGTCCTGCATTAAATATAAGCTGTGATTACATTCACTTAATTACAGTTATGGTGATTTCATGGGAAAATAAATGTCTGAGAAATCCAAACACATTTTTTTCCCTCCTAATGGTTTCATTCAGATTTATCATTTACACAAGCTACAGCACTACAGCATTACAGCACTACGCTCACACACACACACACACACAGAAACACACACCAAAACACACACGCACACAGCTTGACCTTTGGTTATGCAATATTTCTTTGATTTTCAGATGAGCACAGTTTAACACATTCCATATGTCTCTCTCTATGACTGGTTTATTCTCATGAAAAGTATTAATCTGATAAATGATTGGGTAAGCTGCTTGGACCTAAAAACCCTTACTAACTCTGGGATTGTCCATCGAGCTGAGAACTGCGTTTGGCCCACTCTCTCTACCAGTCAACTCATGCGCACTTGTGCCCGTGTGCTTGTGTGCGTACCTGTGTGTGTGTGTGTGTGTGTGTGTGTGTGTGTGTGTGTGTGTGTTTATGAGTGATGTGGCTTTTGGGAAAGCGACCAACGGTTTATGATGTAAAAAGCATGCCAACCTGCTACTAATGCATGCTTGGTAAGGCTGTTTTTTTTGTGGCATGGGACCACAGTGGACACACAGATACAGATAAATATCTCTCCTGCACAACACTACTGAATGTCTCTTTCCCCCCCCCACTACTTTCTTTATGTCTTGACCCTCTGTAGATGTCTCCTTTAATAAATGTTCACAGTGTGATGTTTCCTCTTCTGCCCCCGTCCTTCCTCTCCATGTTGACAGTCTGCAGTGTGAGTGTGTGTGTGAGCTCAACGGGTGTTCAGTATTTTGGCTGGCCTTAATTGAGAGAGCAGCCTGGTGTGCCTGTATAAGGAGTCATTATTCTTCCCCTCCACAGCAGCCGGCATGTCGTCAGAGCGGGACTGGGACACGTTATGATAACAGTTCACACAAGTTAACCCAGTATTGATGTGGAGGAGGGTTGGAGGTGGACAGGGTGGGGTTGACAGTCAGGGATGACACAGCACAGCCTGAGTGATGCGACACACACACACACACACACACACACTCTCTCTCTCACACACACACACACACACACACACACACGTACACATCTGTTTGGCCGAGTTTGTCAGTTTGATTGACTGCTGGCATGAAGTTTCCTGTCAGTTTCTAATTTTGAGACAGAGGCGAAAATATCTCATAGATTTTTAAAACAACCTTGAGTGCTCTGCTCCATAATCCTTGGCAGCGAGCTGTCTGGCCCGAATCAAAGTTTTATTTTCTTACCTTTGCAGACATGGGTGAAGTAAGAGCAGAGGTGGGTTTCAGTGGAGCTGCAGAGGCAGATGGTGAATGGAAGTTAAATGAGATTTCACTGTTATGTCATCCACAAAAACTTGAAGCAGTCGGGGTGCACTTTGGAGTGAGTGGAAGATGCTTTGTACAACTATAGCAACCCTGTTACTGGGGGTAAAAGGATAGAACAGTTATGGATATTTCAGAATATAATGACAGTAGTAGGCTTGTGTTGCCATTACTGTCGATCAAACCACACAGTTCTGATGAAGCAGATTCACTCAGTTTTTGAGTGTTTAAAGTCCAGCGGTAATTTAGTAACATTTAGTCATACCTTTTTTGTTGTCAAAAAATTATATCAACATATTTTAAATGTACTATTTATAGTTTTTTTATAATTAAAAGGAGGTAGAAAAGTTATTTTGGTAAAAATTAGAAGTGATCCTACAGGGGCATGTCATTGTCAGTGTTTCAGTGTCAGTGTTAAGGCCCAAAACCACCAAACCAATGTCAGAGAGCTAGCAGTGACGAGGGCCCCCTGTTGTGTCACCTCTTGTTGCTATGTCTCAGCCAAAAAGTTGCACATGAACACACCGAACCAATGGCCAACAAGCGTGCATGTTCTGCACCTGCATGAGAGGATACACCCCTCCATACCAGCAGGCGGTGTCATCTGTAATCGTCATTCAAAAAGGGAAAGAGGAAGACTGTTTAGACTCTAGTTAGCCAGTTAGCACATCAACAACACAATCCAATGCTGAAAGCATGTTTATCATGTGCCATAACACAAACCATCGCAAAATGTCTCTGTGAAAGAGCCCAGTGCCTTAAGAAAAATGATCTTAACTTATGTAACATGTTTGTTTTGGTCTCACTCCACTAATTTTAGTTCTTTGTTTACATTCCTCATTTCTGTTTCTCTTCTTGTGCGCTCAGCTGAACTGCCAATCAAAGTGATTTCATTCGCTATGCCAATGCTGATTCAACATGCGGAATCAGTGGAAAAAAGGCCAACTAGCTCCAATGGTGCGGGACATATGGCACCAACGAAAGCGGTTGATGCTCACCAACGCCCCAGCTTTGACCGATGGCCAACTGTCGGCTTGGTGTGTCAGGGCCTTTACACTCTCGGGAGTGAGAGACAAAGTAAACAAATGTGCTATAGCCCGCATGTCATAGGCAGAACGCATGATGTTAGTGGAATTGAAGAGGAGGGACCCAACAGGGCTCGACAGTGCGAGCGCTTCACTTGCATTTGCGACTAAAAAAAGGTGTGTGCGAACTGTAAAAAATATTTAGGGGCACATGTGTGCATAAAAAAAAGTGCGAACTGTAAAAAATATTTAGGGGCACATGTGTGCATAAAAAAAAACAGCCGAAGCAGCCTATATTTTTGTCAATAAAAAAATATGATAATCTAACCGCAAATGTTGGAGGAACTCCAGCCGCCTTCCCTCTTCCCTCTTCCCCGTGTGACACGGTTATGGGCGGTTTTCCAAGCCACTGTCGGCACAATGAATATAAGTCCCACTGT
>NC_065506.1:29443322-29566137 GCF_006386435.1 Epinephelus moara
TCACGTTTATTACGGAAAACACATTATTTGATCAATTTACATTGTGGTCCCTAAAGTTCTTTGTGCGCTCTTTACTTTTTCAACTTAGGAGCACATGTGCTCCTTGGGAAAAAAGTTAGCGTCAAGCCCTGCCCAACTAGCAAGTAACCAGACAGAGGTGACATTTGCAGGTATGTTTAGGTCAACATGCTGTTTACTGTGCTGCAGCAGCTAACTAACTAGCTATCTTGTCTACAAACTAAAGTTAATTGTGTACTTTTGTAGCTGTGTGGCTACACAGACTGAAGGGTTCAGCTCCACTTTGGAGCTTTTAGGAGGAAATGTCAGCTCAAAACAATTTTACGATGTGCTTAGAAGTTTTCTTCAGTCATTTACAGTATAACTAACAAGCTACCTGTTTGCTACCTCTCTTGACGTGAGGTAGGGCTGCAGCGACGATTATTTTCATTGTCGAAAAATCTGTCAGTTATTTTCTCAATTAATCAATTAGTTTGTTCTATTTACTGTCATAGAGGAGAAACCAGAGAAGCTGGAATCTGAGAATTTTGACTTTTTTTCTTAAAAAAAATACTCAAACCAATTAATCAACTGTCAAATAAGTCGGTGATTAATTGAATAGCTGACAACAAATCAATCAGTTGATTAGCCAGTGCAGCTCTAACATAAGGTCACTGTTTATCGACAGAAGGACTCACCACTCTGTTTTTTAACAGTAAAACAAGCAATTTATTCAAACATAAATGTTGAACAGAGTGGGGTTTCTTTCTTAATGGAAGCGTAAAGCAACTTATGGCACTGTGACATGTCACAGTAGGAGAGGCAGATGTGTGAATAATAAAATTAACAATGGCTGAATTCCATTTAAGGGTCCTGGTAGTGCATGCTGACTCACTGTCACGCTGCCACACTGGCATGGCTTACTGGGACCATTGAACGGAGCCATCGTTAACATTATTAGTGACATCTGTGCTTTCCTTAATAATTACAACTCATAATGCCTGCAGTGAAAAAACTCATTAACCAACCAACAGCCAAGACAACATCTGTCTTTATGGATTGTGAAATCAGTGGTCTCCAACTAACACTCTCACCACCTACAACTACCTGTTGATTAGTTCGGAATAAAATCTCAGCTGTTGCACTATTACATAAACCGTGCATTACAATTAACTGTGTTGCCATAGGTAAAAATAAGATGTGGTTTTGGCATGTCAGACGTCTATCTCACAGCCTCTTAAGCTGTCATTTGGTCTGCATGTTTCCTCATGTGTGTATACATAAAAGACACTGATGTGGATACAGCTGAAAGTATCCCAGGCATCACTGTAGACGAGCCAGATGTGGAGAATCAGTCATAGTGATGCATCACAGGTTTATCTTAAACACCATCCATCAGTAAGGGTGGTCCTCAAACGCAGCCTCAAGAGAATTCCTCCAGAAGTAAACCTCCCCTCTCACAGTGTTATCCATCTTCCCTCTCCCAACTGAAACATTATATACCAACAATAAACCTCAGTGCATATACAACATGTTTTATCCCATACATTATTCAGCTGAGGTCAGAGTTTGCGTGTGACTTTCAAGCCGCCTACGCCTCTCCTTTACCATGAAGAATATCGAAGATGTGACTAAAAAAAGGCCCCAGTATCCATTTAGTCTTGCTGAGCTCTCACTCTATATGCAACAGTACTGAATGCTCGAAGCATGTTACACAAATACATTATCTCCCTTTCTCTTACACTGCCGTGGACCATCACAAGATGTGCATGAGTGTAAGTCTGAAGCATGAATAATAGATGGAAGAAATTATCTACTTCATAATGCAGTGTTTTCTTTCTTTCACTTGCAGCTATTCTCGCGCGATGAAAAAAAACCAACAGTGTGAAGGCTGTGGAGAAGAGAATCTGAAATCTATGGTTTAACTGGGTGAACTCACCTGGGATATAAGCTATTATTTATTCAATACAGACTGATGGCTCCTCTATTTGTCTTCTAATGCAAAGTAGCTGCCAATGTGTATTTCACCGTGGAGGATTGATTCCTTACAACAATGTCATTGGGTAGATGGGTGTGTGTATGTGTGGGTGTGTTGCTGTAAAGTGTGACCTGATATTCTGAGTCCTTGAGCTGAAAGTACACACTGTTTTTGGTGGGATCCATGAGGCACAGCTCTGGTTTGAATCCTGCCAGATCCTGCTGCTCTGTGGCTTCTTTCATCTGTTCACATAGGAAGCAAATGCATAAAAAGTTTTCAAGTGAGGGTTAGGAGTAGTGAATGACAATTTTTCAGGAAACAAACAAACACATATAATTATGCTATGTTTTACTATGTATTTGGGGGACTTTGAAAGGGTTTCATAGACCCGGTCACATAGAATTTCTTAATTTATGGTACTGTGGCATTTGCAAGAATCCACCGAGTGTGACCGAAAACCAATCCCAACTGTGTGACTGTATGCAAATAACAAGCTTAAACTGTGCATTTTCTATAAGAATGGAAATTGATTTTGAGAAGACACAATGCATGTAACAAGCTTAAATTGGCACGCCATCCCTGAGTGTCCAAAACCGATGCTGAAGGGGTACCTTGAGTGTCATAGTGTCATAGTCACATCCATCGACCTGATATGATAAACTCTTATTGGACTGACTGATCCACTCCATGACTCAAAACTCCAAAAACTGCTACAGAAGGAAAAAAAGCAGAGTTCTGCCTGCGCTGCATTCAAGTATTTACTATCTGTCGCTCAGTATCTACATATTTATCCACTAACGGATCATTAAGAATTTATCGATACTACTACTCTTGTCGATACTCCTTATCGGTTCAGGACTATATCAGTACTCTTATAGGTTCTTTTTCATTAGGTAATGGCTTTTCAGAAAATATATTCATTAAAAAAGAATGCATTCAGAACAGGATTAGTGAATATTTTAAATAAATGTTAATGTTTTAATTTAATTTAAGTTTTTAAACAACAATGTCACTTTATATATTTTATTCCTCACATCGCAATACTGGGTGAAGTTATGTTTTCATCAATTACTGAAAGTCTTTCCTACTGTCCTCTGTATTGTTCCTCTCTGCTGATGTGATTCACTGCATGCAGGTAACGTAGAGAGAGGAGAGGCTGTTTGTCTCAGCCAGAAGCTACGTTTAAAAGAATTTTCCCAGTTTTAAGATAAGTGGCAATTTAAGTTAAACAGTTAGACTACATACTAACAGCTGTCATTTAAGCTTATTTGAGACAATTCGCTAGTAGTTGAGCTAACGTACTGCGCTTGTGTAAAACATACCATTAGCAGCGGTAAATGAGACTGTCGACAGAGCAGACTGAAATATCGCTCTCTAAATGTTCACATGTTTATGCTTGCTGAACATGTGTATTAATAGCCTGAAGTATTGCCGTTCCACTGGCGAAGGTTTAATTGCACTTATAGTAATGATTGTTCTTGCCGTCAGCTTGGGTAATTATTGAGTTATCTTCACTTTGTCTCCTTTGTAGCCTTTCTGCTGTTCATTGACTTTGCTATGTGTCTTGTTGGTGTGTGTGTGAAGGTGTGTGTGTATGGGGAGGAGGTCAGTCCTAGCACAAAGCACAAGTGAGAGGCTGCAGGATGATAATATGTTAAACCAAAACAGTACAAAGTACCAATAGAAGTCGGAGGTTGACAATTCTATGCTCTTTGATCATTTACCCATCCACAGACACAGACTTATACTGTATATACCTACAGTACAGTTATACATGTACCCAAGAACCAATAGCACTCTACACATGTACTTACATACATATACTGTACATCTACTATTTGTATACTGTCTGTGGGGAAACAAACCCAGACAAAGTCCTTTAGCATGCACACATTCAGACATACCTACTTTACATATGGATTGATGTGCACATGAACAACACAAAGCCCCTGTATAAACATAAGTCTGCAGTGTCTACATACAATACAACGTGTTACACATTATTCCCAACACATTTACCCAAATATAGGTGTGAATGCAAGAACACCTGAAGACCCTAGAAGAAGGGAAAATGTACATACATGTTATTCCAACACGTTCTCATTCGAAGTCATCAGATATGTCTACATATTAATTTTTAATTTAATTTAATTTTAATTTTAATTTAATTTAATTTTTAATTTAATTTTTTTTAATTTTTAATTTAATTTTTTTTAATTTAATTTTATATGCTTTATTAATCCCCAAGGGGAAATTCAATTTTTTCACTCTGTTTGTCAATTACACACAGGTCCGAACACACACATGCACAAACAGGACCTATACATGCACTAAGTGGAGAGATGTCAGAGTGGGCTGCCCATGACAGGCGCTCAGAGCGGTTGGGGGGTTCGGTGCCTTGCTCAGGGGCACCTCGGCAGTGCCCAGGAGGTGAACTGGCACCTCTCCAGCTACCAGTCCACGCTCCATATTTTGGTCCGGACGGGGACTTGAACAGGCGACCCTCCGGTTCCCAACCCAAGTCCCTATGGACTGAGCTACTGCCGCTACGCGATAGGTATCCTCCTGTGTCTGCTGTGGACGTTTTGGGACGCCACTACCAATGCCGGGACGTCAACAAAAGCACATGGTTAGGTTTAGAAGAAAACATCATGGTTTGGCTCTACATTCATACAGGAAGTGAACACCAAGCTCCCGGGTGAAAGTCCAGGCTTTGTTAGACCAATCTACCATCCTTTCCGCCCACCCCATAGGGACATCGTTACAGGCAGTGTTTCAACCTGATGTTGTCCTGCGGCATATCATACCATCACGACAGGTGCTGTCCGGCTGTGTTATGAACTGACTCCTCCCGTCTGCATATCATACTGCCGCGACATGTGGCTTTTAGCGTCAGGTGAAATCACTGGCAAAGCAGCAGTAATCAACAAATTCGGAATGAGAACGGGCTGGTTATTCCTATGGTCTAAGACAATCCAAAAATAGTAGTAAACATAGAGAACTCTCTCCCAAATCAAAAGCTAGAGTGCCAAAACTCAAACTTGTGATGTCATGGGGTATATAGTCTGGAGCTGCTCCATGACAATGAATGGTGACAGATGTTATACATGACACTGGGAGCACCCTGGGGAATGATCTGAGTGTACGGTACATTTTCTGTATCAGAGCTGAGGAAACTACAATAGAATAAAGCTTATTTAGGTATAAAAAAAAAGGAAACAAACATTCTGTCTGTCCACAAATCAGGCTCTCATTCGTTGTCTATAAAGAAGCTCCAGAGTTTTTTGCCTTTAACATCACTAATTTGAGACTTACGTCTCTGGTTTCTGGCTTCGAGAGAGAGTTGCTCATGTTTACAAATCACATTTTTTCTAATCTGACCACAACTGGGTGTGAACTCAGAATAAAAAGCCTCTTAAAGAATCGACCTCAGTAAAATCTATACTGTTTAGTGTTAAGTGTAAGCACTGAGATTTCTACTGCCAAGAGTCCACTGGAACAAATTAATAGTGATGCTTCTTATTCATTAGGATGAACGCAGGCATAGAAATGTTCTTGATCGTTAAATAAAGGAGAAAAAAATCCAAGTGTAGTAGATAGCACAAAAAGAAGACCCTTGGTATTTTGGGGCCAAATAGATTTTTTTTGTCATGTAAAATGCCAAATGTGGAAAAAACTGATAAAGAGTAACAGCAGCTTGTGTTATTTTTGGATAGATGGATAGCATTTACTGGACGGAGCCTCCAGACTTTTTCAGTGTAGTGTTACACACTTCATCACGTGCCCGTGGTGAGGCAGACCTCTCAGGACTCCGCTGGGGTGATGGGTGCAGACTGAAGATGGCAAACACTCAACCACTGACTGTCAGAGAGAGCAGAAAAGAGGGATTACAAAACGGAGTGATAGATGTGAGGGACGAGTGGAGGTTATGACATAGATGGCCGTATGAGAGATGAGAGAATGGTTTGACAGCAGGGTGCAGGATGTTCCGATTATATGAATATATTTTCCCTGGATAGACGGAAGGCTCCGCAGACACCTTATAACTCATTCTCTTCATCCCTTGTTCTCAAGGCACAACGGCACCAAAATTGCATTCCACATACAAGTCGTTTATCTTACCTGAGCTGAAACAGGCCACTGAAAATAGTTCATGCTTACGTATGTGTGCCTGTTTTGTGCCTGCATCCTCACGTGTGTGTTTGTGTGTGTCTGGGACAGGATGTGGTAACAAATTATTAAATCCACAGTAGAGTTAAGCCTCTAGGATCATCATACTCATCAGTGTGGGAAATTAACACCAGACATCAGACAACAGCTGCTGAATTTGTAAGATAAATTTGTCCAGCAGCTTCTCTGGAGGGTAACAAAGCTTTCAGTATATATAAAAGTAAGTCTTGAAGTTCAACAGATGTTATGGATGCAGGATGAAGATGTTTGTTGTCCTATTAATACAATTTAAAGGAATACTTCACCTGCAAAATTACAATTTGTATATCAGTTACTCACCGAGTGTTGCCTTGAATTTGTGAGGAAACTTTGTTTTTCCCACATGCCTTAAGGGTGAGCGGAGAATCCAGTAAGGGCAAATGTTCTTCAGGAATTGAAGTGAATGGGGGCCGTGCTTAACAGCAGCAAAACTATATCAAAACATCCTTTTATTCACACTCACACAACTCGTGCAGCATAATCCAAGTCTCATTTATCTGGTCGTAAGCTCAGAACTTCCCAAACACATGCATTCTCGTGAAAAATCTTTTTCTAAAACACATTTTATGGCAGTAATACAGAGGTGGTAACACAGTAACAGAAATGCAAGCATCAGGAAGAGTGCTTGCGTTCCCCTCCCCCCAATCCTCCGATGAGCCACCCACCAGTCCACACAGTGCAACAATGTATGGCTTGCTTTCTCAGATACAGAGCCTATACATGTATTTATACACCCCATTGATCAGATGCACACTTACGTATGAAAGTACATCAATCATAAAAGAAAAGAAATAAGAACTGAAATAAATGATCCACATGAAAAAAGGAAAAATATCAAAAGATACTAAGCGCTATTCAACCTTTAAGTGATTATTCGGCTTGATGGTATTAACCAGCTAGTCAGGGGAAAGACGGGAAAGATTCTTAAAGTAGGAAATGGGAACTGGCCATTGGTTCGACAGCCCATTGGTTCGACATCCCATTGTTCCGACCATATTAAACTCATTGTTCCGAAGTCCATTCCGAAATCATCATGATGAGGTTTAGGCACAAAAACCACTTGGTTAGGGTTAGGAAAAGATCATGGTGTGGGTTAAAATGAAAAAGAAAGTGACAAACACATAAGCCGTGAGCCTGCTCCGCCTCAAGCCGGTCGCGGCGCACCATACGCCCGCCGCGAGCCGTTCAGCACCGCGGACAGTCGGACTAATGGGATGTTGAACCAATGGGCTGTCGAACCAATGACATGGACCCGTAGGAAATAAGGGGCTGCCAATGAAAACATACATACATAATATGTAAAAAACACCGCAGGAGTTGTGTGAGAGTTTTGCTGTTGTTAAACACAGCCCCAGTTTATGAATATGCCTGTGTGTGTGTGTGTGTGTGTGTGTGTGTGTGTGTGTGTGAACTTCCAAAGCAGTCTGGTGCCGTGGCTGCAGGGTGTTATTACTGTTCTGCACACAGCACACACACACATACACACACAAAGTGAGGTTGTGGATATAACTTCTGTGGATATATGATGCAATAAAGAGAAAGCTGCGGACAATATCAGACTGAGACCACAGCTCTGCTCCGTCTTCACCTGCCTCCAGGGACAGCACTAATACATTTATTACTGATAGACAAATCAAAAGACAGGCATGTTGTATGTGATATGTATGTATGTTTCCAGTGTTGATTCAGTTCCAGTGTTGGGGGAAACAAATTAATGTCAGAAAAAGGAGCAAACTGTCAGTAGGAATGATGTGTGTGTGTGATGGTGAGTGTGTGTGTGAAGGTAGTGGGGGTTTATTCTGCATATATACTATTCGATTATATTATAATGGGGTCATTTTGATTTTCTCAGCATGATTTATCAGAGGAATATGCTACATTTGAAAGACATATTGTCAGTATACCAGGAGGAGCATGTATATCACATGTACTGTATGAATTGTATGGGCTGCTACCACCATATAACAGATACTAGGGAGATTAATTACTTAGTTTCACAGGGTCTTGTTACTTTCGGTTACAGTTTTGCTGCAAAACAAAATGCTGTCATGTCAGATTTTGAGCTGTGTGTGTCTGTTACTGCCATAACTGCTGTTGGAAAGTAACTAAATGTTAGGGCTGGGCAGTGAGTCAAAAATTAATTGAAACCGATATTCAGAACCTCTAATTTATCTTGCCTACGTTGACTAAGCAATCTCATGTGCTGTCCCCTTAAAAACGTACTACTGTGTGTGTAGTCACGTGACTGCACCTCGTCTAGTCCACGACCTGGAGGCAACATGGAGGAGAAGTCAAACACCGAGCCAACTGAGCAACTTGAGCAGCTTGTACCAAATAGAAATGCTGTGTCAGTCATTTGGACACTTTTGGCTTTCGTGAAGACGACACAGAACAGAAAGAAAAACAAAGTGACCAAAGGTAATACTACCAATCTGTTTCAGCGCTTGGAGCACAGTCAAGTTACCGAATATGTACAGTGCATGGCTCAAAAAAAGAAAGAGACAAGCACCCAGTAACAAAGATAAGATATGCACTCTTTATATAGATATGCCAGCTTTGATAGTTGAGCATATCTACAGTACAAACCTTGTCAGTGAACTATGAAGCCAAAAACAAAATAACCGCTCATCAATCGTAATCGAAATAAAATGTTCAGTTAATCATGCTATTGATTTGAGGTCATATCGCCCAGCCCTACTAAGTGTGTTTATGTAAGTACTGTGCTTCAGTACAGTTTTAAAGCACTTGTTCTTTACTTGAATACTTCCATACTACTTTATATTCCAGATTGCATTTTTACTCCACTAAAACAAACACGAAGAAGAAGATGGCGGAAAATACAAATGCCAGAGGAGCCCACTTTGTATGGACTGACGACGAGGTAGAGCTGCTACTTAGGGTCACACTTGATTGCAAAACTACAAAACTGAATATTAGAATGTTGACTAGCGCATGCGGGTTAAGGGAGAGGTGGGATTATGGCGTCATCCTTTCAGAAAAAAGGCGTACTGTGTTGTAAATACGGAAACGCGAAAGTGGCGTCTTCAGATTTTTTTCACTCTGGGACCCGGTTTCAAAAGTTGGCGTATTTGGGCTCCTAAAACGCTGGTTCCGTGTTTACGAAAGGTCTATACGATAAAAAAACCTTTGCGGATACACCTAATCTCGTTCCTGTGTGGACATGGCCATAAACTTTAGAAAAATCTCACAGGATAAAGGCACAGTGAGCACCTGTCTCATCCTGCATTAGAAAAGTACACATTTAAAACAACCCAAGAGCTAATAAAGCAATGGCTAAGCAACAGGAAGAGGAAAAAATCATCAAAAATTAAGCCTATTAAGTATGCATGATGGTCAAGAATTAAATAAAAATGCATAGAACAGACAGAGAAACATATAAAAAGTTATAAAAAACTATGAGGGAAATTAATCTCTGATGCAGTCTGCTCAAAATTCATCCAAATTGCTTGTTTTACATAAACTTCCCGCAGTTATTGTGTTCACTGTTTGGGTTAATTTTGCAGTTCATCAGTTGTTCTGTACTTTAATTGATATGCATTGAATATAATATGAAATACCCATAAAATAAGTCGCTTAAGTCAGTCTTTTATTCAATGATAGAAAAGGGGTCCCTTAAGAAAAAAAGTTGGGAACCACTGGGCTGCTACCGTAACGATGATCATAATAGGAAAAGTAATGAATAAAAAAACCCACATTTACAGAGTTACATTAAAGTAAAGAAAGGTAAAATAAAGGTCATGGTTTACATCCCTGTTTACGCTCTTCCCTCATCACTACAGGTTACTTTTCCAGTTTACAGTGACCGATCACTTCTACGAGTTCATGCCTGCCATCCATAACAGCAGATGAAGCCACTCATTAATTGCATTCCCCATTAACCAGCAGCAAATCTATAGGCTGTAGCTATCAGGTTCCCTATGGCTTTGATTTTGATCGCAGTGATTCATTAGCTGTTTAAAGACATGCAGCCCCCCCCCCCCCCCCATCCCCACATAATGACATGCTCCCTGCCCCTCATGTTAGCTCATCCCGCGGCACTATGCATCCGTAATGTCAGGCAGGAAGGGCAGGCTGGATCAATGTTGGCTCTATAGATAGATGGAGCAATGATCTATGACATCCACAGCGGCAGCAGCCTGTAAGTGAGAAAGCCTCATTTTACACAGGGTCATATGGAACAGTTCACATGAGATTAAATTAAATTAATCAATCACTTTTGATTTGGAGGGATTGTACATGTATGTGTGTGTGTGTGTGTGTGTGTGTATGACAGAGAGAGATCTAAGTCGAAGGGATGCCTGGCTGCATACATTGCAGGAAGTGTGTCTTCATATTAGTATGTCCGGCGGTCTGCTGTCCTCTGTGTGATATTGATTGGTCCCATTAGAGAGTCTGCAGGTCAGCATTTCTCATACAGCGACAGAAGAAGAGCGGGATAGAGGAGGGCAGCGAGGAGGCATGGAGGAATTAGTGGAGGGTGCTGCGAGCACGTATAGGATGAGAACGGATGGAAAATTAAGAGAGAGCAGCATGATGGGAGGATGGCCTGAAGAAAATTAGCAGTGCTGGTGTTGTTTTGCTCACATGGCCACGAGCTCGGCCCCGCCCCTCCTCCTCCTCTGTAGTATTGATTTAATGTGCTACAGCTGGTTGAAGATGACCTATTGTTCTCCCCTTCATGCTCTTTGTTTACGTGTTTGTTTACAGTATATTAATACTCATCTTTGCTCACCACCACGCAGTTAGCTGTCAATATTGAATAAATAACATTGAGCACCGCACTCGCCCTGCAATGTTTACTTAACGAAGCGATGGAATTAATTTTATTGATCACATCAGACCAGCTGACCTGACAGTGGCTCATACTGTAGCCCTGTATTGCTTTTCCGTTCCAGTGTTGTGCTTCAGATCAGCCCACTGTTTAAGATGCTCGTGCCAGCTCTAGTTAAGTCATAGCTTGTAATTCTCTTTTAAGTCGTCATTTCAGCCTCAGTGAGTGACAGTGTTTCCTCAGTGACTCTCTCTGCTGTTTTGATGTAATTTTAGCTTTGCTGTTCTGGCTTCAGCTCCATTTTTAGCGCAGGTCTCAGTGCTGAAATGTTTTGCTCTGAATAATTTATTACACTTAAAAGCAATTACAACACCTTGTAGTGTGGAGTGTTTTTTTTATTTATTTATTTTTTGGCCGTGGTTTGTGCACTGTGACGGAAACCCTGTTGTGTCAGTGTTGAACGTTCCCCCCGTTGGCTCGTGCATTAAATGTGCTGGATTATAAAAAGAGAAGATTGGTTTAATTTATGACTCCAGCATTCATCTTGCACCTCGTGGCAGCAGTGGCAGCAGCCTTCGCCTAACGAGATGGGATGGATTCTCAGCAACGCAGAACTTAGGCCCTCTCCTCTGTTTCCATGGCAACCCAATTACTTTGCCCTGGGTGTGGGAGGTTAGGGTGATAATACACATAGGTTAAAGTGGTGTGAATGGGCAGTATCTATGTGTAGAGAGTGTGGATTAAGACAGGCAGTAGTGTGTGGTTTTGTCAAAAGGTTTTTTTATTTTATTTTATCGAAGCTGTTGGTGAAGTCTTAATTTTATTGTAACTAGAAGAGAGCTCGTATGTAATATTTACTATCTGTGTCTCAGCCACACTATTATGGTCTTATATTACTATTAAATGGAAACTTCTCCCATGCTTCTGTATCCAAAGCCCCATTCACACGGTGTTAGTATTACCAGGGGAGCTCATGTGATTTAGAAATTTACACCTTAGTAGGGATGCACGAATATGGATTTTTCTCAACCGATTCGATAACCGATAATTACTTGCTTCTCATGGCCCATATCCGATATGATAACCGATATTTTTTTGTATTTTAAAAAGAAATGTATAACCTGTAGTTCATGTATAGTTGAAGGTAAGAAAGGCTAAGATGTAGTGAGAAAATATGGATGATTTGACTTTCCATAGCCCTGATCTAACCAAATCAACCTGACATACTATTGTTAACACATACCTGCCAACATTAGGCTGTGAAACAGGGGGAGATATTGTCAAATGGCCTACCCTCAACACCCCTGCCCACATATAACCCTCCACTACAGAACACAATACGCATAATATATGAACATAATAAATACAAGGATGTTAAAGTAAAATGACTTTAATCAGTCTTGAATTTAAAGTTAACGGTAAGAGAGACGGAAATTATGAGGCCCCATGTTACTGTGTAATTCTCTGGTGTATCAGTAAAGTGTATAAACTACACTGCAGAGTTGAGTCTCTGCTAACAGCGACAAACAGTGACAGCTGACTCATATGAACATCTGCAGGTCCGTGTTACACCTGATGTATGTAATGTTTATATCGTCTTGCTGCATTTTTATAAACACACCCAGATGCTGTCACCCCGTCCCACAACAGACTAGCCTACATCTACCGAGTAGAGTAGCGATACTATGGAGCTTTATCCCTATCTTTATTCAAGAGAGTGGTCTATCAGTTTGAGAGCATTATTTATTGATTTCACGTTCAAAAACCCTGCCCTCGCACTCAAATAGCCTCTGCTTGTGCTTGGATCTACTCTGTTTCTGCTCAAACTGTGTGCTCGCACTCAGATAAAATGTTGCTTGCACAGATTTCCTGCTCGAGCTTCGGCTTTTCTCCTTGCGCTCAAACTGTTTCTGTGCGCTCGCGGAATTTCTGCTCTCAGAGTTCTGCCCTGCGCTTGGATTTTTTTGTGCAACAACCCTGTCAAAATCCCCCAACCAATATCAGTGCAACATGATATCTGAGTGCGAGCACACAGTTTGAGCGGAAACTGAGTAGATCCAAGCACAAGCAGAGGCTATTTGAGTGCGAGGGCAGGGTTTTTGAACATGAAATCAATAAATAATGCTCTCAAACTGATAGACCACTCTCTTGAATAAAGATAGGGATAAAGCTCCATACGATACGCTATTAATTCAGCTCAACTCAGACATACAGTCGTCTCGCAGACATGCAGCCAGAGAGGTAACGAAACAAATAAACATTAACTGTAGCATCACATGGCTAGCGGTCGTTATAATAAGTTTAACAACAGTGTCAAGCCTCTTAAAAGCTTGATGTTGGATGTTAGCCGCTGCAGCTAATTAGCTCAGGCTAACACTCTGGAGACGGTCCTTCAGCGCTCTGTCTAACCTGTGTCAGGTGGTCGAGGATCAGACGCTTGGCACAATCCTGCTATCTTATTCTGAAACTGTGAAAGACGTCCACACCGCAACATGTGTTACCCTCCTGACAGCGAGCTGCAGTTGTTGTTTTTCTTCTCTGTTTTTATTAGTAGCTTGCAAACAAAGCATACATGTACCGCCACTCACTGTGTCAGCCGTGTAGATGTTGCCCTTTTTAAGTCAATCTGCAATATTTATTGACTATGATTTTAATTATTCGAATAATGCATAATTATAAAAATGTCCCATTATTGGCAGATAGTTCATTGGCTTGATATGTATCGTGCATTCCTACTCCTTATTTCCTGTGTCTCATGTGGCACATTCGCACAGGATAAGCAAAGTCTGTATTTTACTCAACTATCCCCCGTTACAAAAGAGAATCAATGTAAGTTCTTCGCAGTTAATATCCCCAGTAGCAAAGGAAAGAAGAGCCCTGTTGCTCTGAGGAAAAGAGAAAGCGATCTGGCTATCTTTCCAACACTAGTGCCAACAAGAATACCTTTTGGAAATGCTAGGGGGGGTGTGTTTCCACTTTAAGTGGAATATAACTCCTACTCTCCTGATGTCTCTTTCATATCACTGGTAGTGTGGACTAAAGTGTCACCTCTGACTCTGTGTGTGTTACCCTCTTTCAACAATCTCAGTCTCCTCAGTGCTGCAGGTGTACAGAAAGATCCCTCTCTCTCTAACCTTTCCCTCCGTGCAGCCACCTCCAGGGGCTCTCATTTCAGGTTTGACTTTTATTTTCCCTCTCAACTAAATTGACCACCAGAAATGTGAAACTTTGTAAAGTGAGATGCCCCCGGGGGAAGTCACGATGCCAACCTGCAACCTGGCTTTGTAGCGTCTGTCTGCGGAGAGGAGTAAAGCAAATGATGAAAGTTTAAAAAAAAAAAAAAAAAAAGAGGGGGAAAAGTACTAAGAGGAAATGGGTTAATCAGAGCCGACGGGCGCATGCAGACGTGTGTGTGTCTTTCTGTCTGTCACTGCATGTGTGTGTCTGTGTCTGTCTTTGTGTGCGCGTGCCTTGGGAGGACTGCTTGCTCGGGGACAGGGGGGCTCTCAGGATGGATTCATCAGAAGCCAGGGGCAGTGCTGTGCACCATTAGGATCAAGGTTGCTATTTCAGGATGCTACCTGCTGAGGGATGTACTCTGCTCACAGTTTTGATGGCCCCTCCGCCCAAGTCCATTAAGCAAAGCAGAGTTGGTCTGTGCTGCTGCTGCTGCTGCTGCTGCTGCTGCTGCTGAGTAACGAGGATGGGACCTATTTTCAAGAAACTGACCAGTTGTAATATTTCAGTGATGTGCATGTTTATGACATCTATAGCTGTATTTTTACATTTTTAGGAAAAATGTAAACTTTAACAGTGATCTCCAACAGGCCTGATTGACAGTGCATCTGATAGAGTTTTATCCCGAAGACCTCGACTGAGATGTCTTAATTCTAGATGGGACAAAAAAGGCAGCACAGAAAGTGAAACTACAACCTGTTGTGTTGATACTGATATACCGAAATCCTAAAATCCTAAAAAAAATCATAAATTATCATTGAAAACAATTTAACAGGAGACTTCTGACATCCTGGTCAAAGACTTTATTTTGGCAATTGTTGCCTCACACAGTATTTAAATGAGTACATGTGAGGGAAGGACAGTGTGTAGTGTGTGTGTGTGTGTGTGTGTGTGTGTGTGTGTGTGTGTGTGTGGTGTGAGGAGTACAGTGAGTCAGCATTCTTTGCTGCCTGACTTTCACAGCACAGAGACACAGAGTGACCTCTGCAGTTTTTGGGGTTAAAGGTCTCATCATGCAGTGAACTGTAGCTGCAGATTTATGAAACATGTGAAACTGTTTAAATCATTGCGCAGCATTATTCACATTTTTTTCTCACAGGATATGTTTGCATTTAAGTTAAATAAATGAAATGAATAAATTTACCTAAGTATAATATATGGTAACACTTCAAGTTCCCCTACTAAGCATTTCTTAACAGTGTATAAACCTTTAAATGAGCTCTGTAACAGATATTCAGAGCATTAAAGGTCTAGCGCAACGATACTCACCTTGCTTTGACCGGGGGCTACGTTTGTGAAATGACACGAGGCCAAGGGCCAGTTAATTAACAAGCATTGATATTTAAAATATAAATAATCAGCCCTGACCTCTGTTGGTGAGTCTGGGGGATCATTTTTTTAAAATATTTTTTTATAACAAGCTTTATTGTCATGCTTTTATGCAATCTAGCTGAAAAAAATCTCAATGTGAATCAGTTTCATTGTGAAATAGAAAATGGTCAGTGGGCTACCTGCCACCCTGTCGCAGGCTGTTTTGGCCCACGGGACACAAGTTGAGTATCTCTGGTCTGGTGTGTAGCATTTAGTGGTAGCTAGTCGCGAGGTTGCAGATTGCAACCAATTGATACTTCTCCTGTGTGCCAAGCATGTAGGAGAACAACATTTGGCAAAAGAAAAACATGATAGGCTCTTTATAGAGCTAGTGTTTGGTTTGTCCACTCTGGGCTACTGTAAAGACAACAACTCGCTCGTATGTTGATAGAAAGAGCTTATTCTAAGCTAACGCAAACACAAGGATTCGTAGTTTCATCCTACACACAGGACCTTTGATAGAGCAGCCATTGAGTATTTGCTATGTAAAAATATAGTGGAGTAATGGCGTCCTGAGCAGAAGTTATATTACCTCTGTGTGTGTGTTGTAATCAGAGCTTCTCTGTTGTTTTTTGTGGTAGGACAGTCTGGCTGCGTGTGCTTGTAAGTGCATGTGATATCCATGTGTGTATCCCACTGGCTAGCTCATATGGCAGTTACCACTGATATTGGGATGATGATGGCGTGGAAGTGTAACACCCAGCCTCCAGCCCCCCCAGTGCCCCTGGTCAGCCTTTTTGCAGTTGTTAGCACTGTTTATGGAGTTTGCAACGTATGTTGTAGCCGCCAGCTCAGCCTCCTCCATGTTGAGAACCTTGTGGAGCCAACTCGTACGTTCTGAATATCACTTAAAGCCTTTACTGATGTGTAATATTTATCAACAATTAAAGGTAAAAAAAAAAAAAGTAAAAGCCAACCTAGATTCGGTCTCGTTCGGCGTTTCATCTCATTATATTTGTGTTTTTTCGGCACTGTGTCTCTTAGATGCCTGCTGCTTATGATCCGGCATCTGGTTGCAACCGTTATATAAAACCCCAACCTCACCTGAGCACTGTGCGGGCACACAGCTATATACGTCCCAAACATAGAACATAAGACAAAAAGGAGAAAATCCAGGCAGAGGGCAGAGTCCCTGCAGAAAAATACACCGCCACACACTCCTAGATGGGTCGTAAGTGATAACTGAGAGGGATTACATCTGTATGAGTCTATACATTGTTTTAAGGAAAATCCTACATAGTATATCTCTAAAGCATCTCTTATGAAAACATATTTTATCAGTAGTACTGTATTTTACTGTGTCTTCATTTATTATCCATTCATAGTCTCCGGGTGCCCACAGGATGAGATATAGCCTAGTTGACAAATACATGAATAAACAATTATATCTGCTTACATCTGCATTGTGTGTGCTTTAAACCATTTATGCTCATAAATGCTGAATAGAGATTAAAGTAAAGTGTTTCCTAATATGTGTATAAAATATAGATACTTATTATGCAAGATAGCACGCACAAGAGGCATAGCTGATCAGACTAATACAACTGGCATTCAGGGACTATGATTTTTTTTTTTTTTGTTCATTGAAATACAGAAATGATACAATGACCTTTGCCATGTTCCTAGTTCATTACAAACCATTATAAAGCTATTTCTTTTGAAATATGTAACATAAAGGTACATTTTGTGCTTTTTGGCATCTTGAATGTGTTATAATCACCTTCACTTCATAAGTCAAACAACAAACTTAAAGCCTTGGAAAACACCATCTCCAAATTATGCCCCTTCTTTCTGTAACTACCATACATAGGCTGTCACACAAACTATTTACTCTTCCTTTAACACCTCTGTGCAGTACACCTGTGTGGCCGCTATCAGTGCTTTTGCTACACAGAAAGGATTAAGGGAGCACTAAAACTCATCTCCAGTCAACCTGTGTGGGAAAAACAGCTCAATGAGAGCTTTTATCCTGCAGATGGCAGAGTTTCACCACGAACCATCTTAACATGCTGCCGACGAGTGGACCGCTGACCTCCTCAGCTCTGGTCTCCATTTTAACTGTCTGAGTGAGAGGATGCTTTTGCTGTTCATATATCACACACCTGTCTTTACACTCTTACACACTTTTAATGTCTCTTACATTGGAATTCTTTCCAAGCAGTTTGTGTGCTGATGTTCAGATGTGGAGAGATAAAGAGAGTGGATGATAAAGAAGAGTCAGAGGTATAAACGCAGAGTTTTTGTCAGCTGAGCTTCCTTGAATTATTTGTCAAAAGATTGCGAATCTCTTCCTTTTTATGGACATTTAAACATTCATACAAGAAGCCTGTGATCTGATTGTGTGCAGTCGATGAATTTATATTATTATAATATTTCATATCAGCATCCAGTTTTTCAAAATAAAAGGAATTTGCCTTGGTATATCGGTGTGTAACAGTAAACATAGTAAAATAAAATAAGAGCAGCTATCACAGAAACGTGGGCTGAATAATTATATTTCACTTACAGTAAAACTTGTGACAGATCTTCGGCAGATGCCTGTACTATTGTGGCTCCCTCTGTGACTTCATGGGCAAAGCAGATGCCAGAAAATGTAATTAACTGAAATCGACATTCCAGAAAGGCCCACTGGGGATCTCACTGCCAAGCAGAGTGGCAGATCTGTGTAGCATCAGAGCGGGAAAAACAGAGAGATGGGCACAGATTCATCTGCACTTTAGTGTTATCTGCCAGTATTTGCAAATATAACAATTTTAACATCATGCACTCGCTGATAAGAAGTCAGTTTTAACATTAAAATAAACAGCCGAGGTTGGTTTATTTCTGAATGTTGTTGTCAGAGCCAAACATCAGCATGACCCCTTGAAACGACAGCGTGAAGAGATGTTTGCGTAGGGAGCCGCCGCAGAAGACTTCATGGACGAGTACAAAATGTTCTGATGTTTTGTTCTTGTTGATGAAACAGAAAAGGGAGATATGAACTCCCCGGCGTCTGTGCTCATATTTATGAGGTGGTGTCGAGTCTTAGCTGGAGATATTTCATTAAGAATAAGAGCGGGGGCAGAGAGGAGAGCAGCGGGGGATGACTGATCAGTCAGGTGATAGGGATTTTGTCATCCATGGGTCAGCGCCTTTTCTTGGAGCCTGCCAGAAAGCTGTAAGACTCAGACAAAAACAATGCTGTACTCCTTTCTGACCTGTGTTACTCCCTCCTATTGTACTGTAGCCTTTCTGTTGCCTCTCTTAAACAAACTGAATGTAGTCTGCCTGGTGCAATTCGTATTAAGCCGGCAGTTCACCGGAGCTGCAAAGAAGGTGGTGTCTTATGTATTTTTTTGTAGCGCTGACCATCATAGAGGAGTCCTGTTAAGTCAGGCATCGTCAGTCAATATATATATGTCCCTGGCTTGTTTTCAGTGGAAGCTCCCTCAGAGCCTCAGTGACGCTGCCAGCAGATTAGCCGTCCTCATATTCCTGCATCCCCGGTTATTTCTCCTGCTTGTTTTCTTTTAATAAAGCTGGCTGGCCTCCTTAGTCCTGAAGCCGGCTGGCAGACACACAGGCAGACAAGGAGCCAAGCAGGTGGGCAGTAATATCAGGTAGAGATGGCAGGGTAGGAGACAAACTGGCCAGAGAGGGAGACGTGTCGAGTGGGTGCTGGAAAAGGTCGTAGGAGAGGTCGCAGCACTACAAACCCCCCGCTCTGTGGTGCAGTCACAGCGAACGTGACAGCTCTGTGACGTTGTCGCTTTTGATTGTCTCCTCTCTGTGTGAGGAGCTGCATTCTTGTCAGTGAGACTGGCAGCCAGACACACATTCATGCAAGCGAGCACACACACAAACACAAACACACTTTCTGAGAGTGGGAAGGGGAAACATCACCTGCCTTTGGCTTCCTCACTATCAAATCACAAATAAACACTTTTAGACTATGACTATGACACTTAATTTTTATGTACTGTGAATTTCCGGCACAAAGCTTTTACCTTGAAGTGCCATTTCCTGCTGTAAAGTGAGTGACTAACGGACAGCTACTTAACAGAGACAGCAAACTAGCTTGACGACATGGCCAAACTCAAGTATGACGCCAAATATATTAAACTGTGTGGACCTTGAACTAATGACACTAAGGAGGAATCTGGACCCCATGGCTGGACCAGTTGGGAACCACTGCTCTATACTTTATTCAGAGAGTTTCTGTTATTCAAAGGTTGTCTGTGTATGGCTCTCAGCATGGCGGTCAGTCGGTGGCTCGCAGCTAACAGTGCTAACAGCGTGACCAGTGCTAACAATGCCAACAGTGTTGACAGAGCTGATGTGTTAGCCTGGGCACCCTGCTCTCACTCCCCAACTGTTCAAGTACTGGTGTCGGTCCATGGCCCTTGGCATCAGATACAGATGCACTGATGTACGCTTTATTGGCGGTATAAGATGCACCAGGCAGTGCTGCCAGCAACTGTCGTAGTATAAAGAGCAAGAAAGTCTGCATAGGACGAGTCTGAGGGGAGCTGAATAGGTCAAACAAACCCTGGACTTTCACTCTGGAGAGCTCTTGAAACCAGAAGGCAATCCAGTTATTAGAATAACAACGTAGTATGCTAGTATGTTTTTCACCTGACGTTACATTTCGTTGGTAACAAATGTATGTATATTAAGGCAAACCATGTTTCTTCCAAACCTAACTATGTGCTTTTGTTGCCTAAACCAAAGGAAACACACCTAAAATCTTTGTTTTTTATACCTACGTTTAAAGTTTATTTTGAAAAGACTGCATGCATGTAACAAAGACACTGTGCATTTCCCATGAAAACAGAAGTTTATTTTAAAAAGACACAATGCTTGTAAAAGGCGTAAATTGACCAGGCCCCCAGCGTGCCAGGCTTTGAGGCCCGTTTTCGTGGTGGCCAAACAGTGTAATTACATCTATCAAATGATGCCATTGGGCCCAAAAAGACTTTCCCATTGACTTACACTGTGAAAGCGATGTCTGTAAATCAGTGGATACCTTTTTTGAGCGTCACAACCCTTGCAAAATGGATCGTTTCACTGTCAGAATTTGATCTGCTCAGTCGGATAACATTTGTAAAGTCTAGATAAGCTTAACTGCAAGTAGGCGGCGGCTGCTGGAAATCACGTGTGCACCTGCTCTACTGGCCACACAGTGAGGAAACACTGCCGATCATCTGGGTAATGTTACACACAGCAGCTGAACTTTTTGGCGTCAGGCGCCACTGAGCAACCTTCCTAGAAGTGAACGGGGTCCCGCCTCCAGCGCTGTGTCCAGTTCTCTTTATACATCCATGAAATTGGACAGCTTAGACAGTGGAAGGGTACCTAGAGTGTCATAGTTTGATGTGTAGGGCCACTGACCAGCAAGCGTTAATGTCATTGCTCATGTGATCCTCAAAGAAGGCAGCTGGATGTCTTGGTGACACCCCTCCTGCCCTCCGAGCTCCACCTCTCTGTAACAGCAACTCAGTCATCATAGCTGCTGATGGTTTATCCCTAATGCTGACCCATAAATAAAGCAGCAACCAATGGGGAGAATTGATTTCCAGAGGCTTGGAGGAGTGCTGGAGATTTATGCTCTGAGTCGTACTCCACTGCAGTGCCGTATATCACTCTTTCTGATATGTTTTGCCCTTCATCGTTTTTTCCAGCCCATCACTCTGCCTCTGACTCTAACGCCCAGAACAGAGTGTTCCCTCTCCTTTTTCTTTTTTTGTGAGATGATAACGTTTGCCAAATGGTCTTTCTTTTTCCCTTTGATCTTCTGGTGGTTTATCTTCTCATTTTATTCGCTCATGTGCTCTGCTCACCTGGCCTTTCGCAGCTTTGTTTTTCTCTCTGCTCTGTCTCTCTTTCTCACACACACACCGTTTATGCCTACCATACACTAGAGGACTTTGAAAAGACTTTGTAAAGACGAAAGGCATTGTGAGTTTTTTAGTCACACCATAAGATTTTGCAAAGACTGGGGATCTTGCAGGGTCACTACACACAGTTGGAAAATATTAAGGCAAACTCCCTTTGAGAAATATGACATATTAACAACTCCTTAACTGCCCACAAAAACACAAAGCTCTAGAAACACGAGATAAAAGGCATTGCAGTTGACAGTATTCTTGTCAATTTGGTATCAAAATAATCCATAGAGATAAACTGTATTCCTGTACCAACTCAACAAACTGTTCACTCCACAACCCCACCAGTTCCTCCTCCTTTCCCACAGTACAAGAGAATTGAGACTTCATGCTCATGTTCATGTTCTTGCCTCGCTGGAGTCCCCTCCATGTTTACTGTCTACCTGGCTTGCTGCTTCTTCTTTGGTGCTGCAGAGAGCGCACCTGTTCTTCCCTATTTGTATGAGCCAACACTAAAAATGTATGATAATATTAAACATGATTGATTTTGTCGGAATGGCAAAACAAGAAAAAGACTGACTAAAGAGCTCAGGCTGAGTTTTATAACCACCTTACACCAAACAAGTGAGATCACAGGAGCGCACACCAAGTGAGGTAAAACTCCTGTTGTCCAAAGGGAAATTGACCAGACTCGAGCAGACCAGCGTATACCTTTATGGAATTTGCTCATTTTGCTGATTTTCAGTTTGAGCGGCTTTGGCTATACATCAGAGCAGTCTTTGAGTAGAGCTTCCAACTTCTGGTTATACATGTAGAATTGTGGAAACAGTACTGTACACTGTAGAAAGACCATATATCACAGAAAAAGAGTCAAACATTCTCATGAAACTCTAGATTTTCCTTCTCTGTCTTGCCCGTTCTTCGATATTTTATTGCTGTGATCCGAAGCAGTGCATCCGTCTGATTGTGTCTGAACTGCATTTTCAAAAGATCCCATCATTCCCTGTAATCCAGCCCTCTGATTCACTTACATACTTAATCCAACTACAAAGCTACATATGGATGGGCCTGCTCCAGATTTGCACATTGTGCGGCAGATGTTCTCCCTGCTCGTCTGTGTATGAGTGTGTACGTGCCAGTCCATCCTGCAGTGGGCATCCAGGTGCTTCAAGCACCAGGAGCCATAACAGACCTGGGTTTATTAATGTTGTTCATTTCCTTTCGTCTGTTCGCCTCCAGCCGCCTGGCTGCACAGCTCTCCAGTCCAACATTCCACACACTCCACTGGAATTAAGGGAGAGGCCTGCGGCAAGGCAGGGAAGGAGCTCAGGAATGTCTCTGTTATCACAGAGAGAGAGGATGGAGGGAGGAAGGGGACGGGAGGTCAGGCCAGAGGGCCTCTGCGTTGTTAGGTTGACTTTCGTCAGGACCGCTGGAGTTGTAGGGGGTTCCATCGAAGCTTTGATCACTACTCACAGCTCTGCTTGTAGGCTCATATTACCACAGAGGTGCAAGCCTCCGGCCCAATCAGAACACATAGGAGTCTAATTTTAGAGCTGCCGCTTTTTAAATCAATATCTCCACTCCTATCAGTGGCAGTGTCATGTAGATTATCTCACGGCCTTCACAGATGTCACACCAGGTTGGCTCTGCTCTCAGTCCACAGTGTGAGCTGCTGAGGATCACCCCACATTCACTCACTTGCATGCTGCTCGTGCATGCGGTGGGACACATACACGGACGAAAGCATCCCTCTGGGTCAACCGTAGCTGGAGTCAGACCGTGTGCAGGCATATGCACGCATGTGTGGTGAGTGAACGAGAGCGACCGTTTGATGATATGATGAGCACAGAGCTAATCAAATTTTTTTGGAAGGCTATCGTTAAGCAGAGCGGTTTAATGCTGCCAGCTTTATTTATTACAGTATTCGTTAGTGTTTGGTGTTCATGTGTTTAATTCCTGCCGGTCATGTCGAAATGTTTGGTCTTCTGGAGAGGGATGAAAGGAGATGTTTTCTGAAGTTAGATGTCTATTGCAACACCAAAGGGTATTTCTTTGTTGTTGATCATTCTCTGCTCTGAACAAGTATTACAAAAGGGCAACTGTCAGTGTCTCTACGGTTTGAACTATAACTTTAATTCAGTGTGTTCAGATGTTTGGGTGGTAATTTGTGTGCAGACTGATTTGCATCATCTTACAGTCATCGAATCTGTGTTGTGGGATTTGGTGATGGCAGTAAATTAGATATGGATAAAGTGTAGAGCTTATTAACGCTAATGAGTCCAATAGAAGTGAGGACAGATTTCTCCACGGGGGTTGCAGAGTATAGAAAGTAAAATTTAACTGGCAATAATTTCATTCATTTGGACATTTGCCACTGGAATATGAACACTTGATCTTTCTTTCCTTGCTTAGCATAGATATAATGCATAAAGTCATTTTATTTCTCACAGGCAGTTCTATAAAGCTTTTATATAATGCCTTCAGTTCAGTAATTCAGTGTGAACTCTCAGTGATGGGATTTCAGTGTGAAATCCATTTAATCTTGTCCATGTTGTGCCGCCTATATATAAATACAAAGGGGATTATATTCATCCATTTACTATTCTTTTTGTAGATTCGAGACAAGGCTTACCATGTGAGTATTTTTAAGACACCTGAATATTATCTGCAGCAATCACTTTCTTCAAAGTGGATTATTACCATACATTGTGCAAAATGTGAGAGAATTTACGGCAACACAATAAAGTGTAGGTGAAGATTAATGATTGAAGTTACATAAAACCGTAACGATAGCTAGGTTAGGTTTCTATCTCAGAGTCCAGGGTTAACTGCTGTGATTCAGATACATTCTGGTATAAAATGTTGTCATCCTGGCCTGCAGAGTCCTAGTGTGTCATACAGGCTGACCTTCCCGCGGGACTGCTGCTCTTGCACATTACGCACTGACTAACAGCATGACAACAGAGCTAATCACAGCCTTGTAGCTGTGGTCTGCATAGTGTTCTCTCTGATACGCTGTGTGATTAAAGATATGCATGTTCCAGTTGTTGCATACAGGGTGTGGACAACGAAGAATTCATATGCTTACGTAGGTAATATTTAATATTTGTTGTAATATTTTTTTGCAGAATAATAAAGACCATAGCGGCCTTAAAATTGCAATGGAAAGGTCAAGCTGTATGTTCATGTTGTTTGCACTTGGAGATCAAAAATAGGTCATTTTTCCTAGGAAGAATTACATTTTGGATCACTAAAATGACAATAGTGGACAGGAATAATGTCACTGTGGATATCTGAAATGTTCTTTTTGACTAGGAAGAATTGAATTACAGATATCTGTAATATTTATCCAGTCTAGCTTTTAAATCTTAAATGGTCACTTGTACTTTTTAAGGATTTTAAAATATCTTAAATTTAGTTTTGACTGATACAACCACAATTGTGTATATCATGAAATACAGTTTCTCCTTGTAAGAAGGTATCTTTAGTTACCCTCCGACTGGTGAGACTACAGTTTTGACCAGGAGAAATGCTAATATAGTAGATATCTAAAACATAATTACAGATCAGAATGTTCATTCATTCACTCATTTTCTGTAACTGCCTATCCTGTGATGGAGCCTATCCCAGCTGACATTGGGCAACCCTGGACAAGTTGCAGACTATCACAGGGCTGACACAGTAACCCTTTTTAAATAGGAATTGTGCAAATTTGCAGGAAAGCCCAACCAGTCTTTTTCAGCATTGGCAGTATAAAAACAAAATCGGGGAGTGCAGCAAAATGCCGCCTGCCTACTTTTGCTGATACAGAATGCGCCTTTTTCGGGGCAATGGGGGGCGTGAGCAAGTAACAAAACGTGTAGCTCAGCGTGTGACGTAAACAGTGACGTACTCCTAGGGAAGCCACGGCTGGTCAGTCCTTCGGCGATTCTCTCATAAGTCAGCCTTCACCGTCCCCGTCATTTGACGGTTAATGGCCTCTTCATTTGCGAGGACAAGGAGGCTGCGCAATCCCTTGTCTCCCCAGTTTCTCATCTTTAGAGTGTCTGTCAGGTTTGCGTTTCCCTCTTGCTACTGGTACTAGCTGCTCATTCCTGCTATCAGCTGTTTCCTGTTTATCCACCGCCAGTGGGTCGCACGTGCGGCGTCATCATCAGCTCCTCCCACAAGTCTTCAACAGCCCCTCCCGTTGCAGAAGGGCGCCTCGTTCTTTTTAAACCAAAAATGTTCCACCAATATGTCTACCCTACGAGGTGGAAAATTGGGCACCTTGGATCAACTTGCCAATCCGGCTCTGTGTGTCTAAACGCTCGCAGCTTGCCGGCAAAACGGCCCAACATTCGCCGAAAATCTGGCAGTGTAAAAGGGGCTATAGAGACAGATAACCATTCACGCTCACATTCACACCTACGCCCAAAGTTAGAGTCACTAATTAACCTAACCTGCAAGTCTTTAGACTGACAGAAGGGCTACCCCAACCTGGGTTCGAGCCCCCCACCCTGGGGTTTGAACCACAAACCCTCTTGCTGTGAGGCGGCAATGCTAACCACTGCACCACCGTGCAAATGCTCATGATTTGCCATAGCTTGAAAACTGACAGAATGTTCTTTTAAACAGGCATGACGGTGTTGCAGTGGTTAGCATTGTAGCCTCACAGCTGGAGGGTTCAAACCTGCCTCTTGCCCAATGTCAGCTGGGATAGGCTCCAGCCCGCAACCCCTAACAGGATAGGTGGTTACGGAAAATGAATGAATGAATATTCTTTTAAACATATGTCAACTGATTGATTACTCTCAGTTAAACATAAACAACAAATTAAAAGTTATTTTCACCTGTCAACATTTTGCATCCATTTATCTCTACATACCTAGCAGCGACTTGCTAGCTACTGTGTGTACTCAGCTGCAGTAAACCAGCTTCTCTCCATGGTTTTAATGTCAGTTCGATACCTGTAATCATATCTGAATGAGCCGAGCTTCGTCAGCTTTGTCCTGTGTGGTTGACTTTGGCTCGGCTTAGCCGTGAATAAAACCTATAATATACCTGACAGCAGGACTCCACCGCCTTGACTGCTTGGTTTAGTACAACAGTAGTGCAGTGTTTTTTTTTACTGTGTGTACCCTGGTGGTGTTGTCCCAGCAGTGTTGCTTCCATATGCTGTTTGCTGTACATGTCACATGGTTAGGCCAGTGGCACTAGTTCAACTCAGGGGGCCCCAGGTGATACAAGAGCTGTAGGCAAACAGAGGCAGATAACATCTCTACACAAAGCTCGGCTCCCTGTTGGTGGTGCAGCAAAGGCCGTTATTATGCAGATAGCTATAAATACTAACAAGAACAAGAGAAAAGCAGATGACATATAAATAACATTACAGCTGAATCTGAGCCCAGGATGTCCAAGTCGCTTGGTTTGTGCATCCTGTTGGCAGTCATATGTGATGTTACCGTTATATGGTAATACCAACAGTAAAAACAAAATGAAGCAGCTGCAGTTGATAGTTATATCTAGTTTTCAGTTCATGCCATCACATCTTTCTAAACAGTAGGCACAGATTGAACTCGTCCTTTCATGCCCTTACATTTCAGAAAATTGAAAATATCCATCCTTATGTTCTGCCTTTTAAACATAAGTAATAAACAAATGTAACCAACGATGATAAAGATAAAATAACAGTTTTAAAGTAAGCAATTTGGATTTACTTATCAGAGCTACATCAGAGCAGTGAATCTGCTAGGTACATTTAAAGATGGATATTACCTACCACAGTTCTGTTGGTATTATGATATATGTAACAAGAATTAACAAGAAATTGCAGTACAGAAATGTTAAAGATGTAAAAATTGAGATAAAAGCTATGTCACCATTACATAGTCTGTCCACCAGAGAGCACTGAGAAGTGTATTTTTCAACTGTAAAATGTTCTGCTCAGTACAAACCCTGATTAAAGCTGATTAAAAGACAAATTCAAGGGATCCCAATCAATTTTTTGCTGATTTTATGTGTTTATTAAAAAAGAAAGAGATAATATCGGCAGCAATGTTGTTATTTGTTTTTTTGTTAATGTCAAATATCGATTTCAGTATCGCCCTCAAAAATACGATATTGGTCAGGCTGTGATACTTGTCTGAAAGTGGTTGTAAGCATGGAGTGCCACTGATTTACATTGTCTTTTTTAATTACAAACCTCTCCGTGCTGTCAGTGCGTAACTGTGTTGTCCAAGTGTGGGTCATTGGAGGGGGTAAGTCATTATATCTCGTGCCATTTTTTGGCACTTTGATATAGCACTCTGTGCTTTTATTTATTAATCTATTTTGAGATTTTTTATTTTTTTTAAAAAGATATTTTTTGGGGCATTTTGCCTTTAATGGAGAGGACAGGTAAGCGTGAAAGGGGGAG
Organism: Epinephelus moara; assembly: GCF_006386435.1. NCBI lineage: Eukaryota > Metazoa > Chordata > Actinopteri > Perciformes > Serranidae > Epinephelus > Epinephelus moara. Next base: position 29,471,171 of record NC_065506.1, read on the forward strand.
AGAGAGAAGGGGGGATGACATGCAGCAAAGGGCCACAGGCTGGATTCGAACCCCGGGCCGCTGCGGCAACAGCCCTTTACATGGGGCGCCTGCTCTACCACTAAAGGCCCGTTTCCACTGAAGAAGTTCCTGGTACTATTTGGGGGGCAGGAACAACTACAGGAATGTCCTCTCGCTCGGCCCTCTCAACCGCCGTGTCTCCACTGAGAGCGGAGTACGAGGAAGGTTCCTGTAAAGTTACGGGCTCTGGATGTGACGTAATCGTTGCGCGACCATTTACCGGGGCGACGTAGGGACGCCTTTAGCTGTTAGCCGATAGCGGTGTCTGTAATAACTCACTAAATGGCCCGTGAAAAAAAATATTTTTTTCCAGTGGATGTCTTAGTTACAACATGATTGAGCTAACTGGAGTAGTTTCATGTCGTATCCGACAACGGGAGGCTTTTAACAGATGACGTCCTGATGTTAGCTTTGCTGCTGCTGTTAGCTGTCCCTGTCAGCTGATGCTTTCTAGACATCGTGATTTCCCAAAACTGAATAAATACCACACATAGCAACACAAAACTGCTTTGCTAGCTCAATCATGTTGTAACTAAGATATCCGCTGGAAAGAATATTTTTTTCACGGGCCATTTAGTGAGTTTTTTTTACATGGCGGCGGAAGCTATATGAACGAGCTAACCCTCGTCTGCTGAGTTTTAAAAATGCCGGCTATTTTGTTGCTTTCTGTTGACGTCACATCCCTCCTTGAGTATATCCAATCAGCACCAAGTAATCCCCAAGCCCCAGCCAGGAGTCTTTCGGGGCCGTTCTGAGTACCTACTCCGAGGCAGGGACTTGTTTAGCCCCTGTAAAAGTTCCGGAACTCTGTCCTTCGGGGGTGGTTCCTGCGGTGGAGACACGCACCAACGGCCCCGGCCCCGTAAAATTACCCCGAAGTTCCTGCGGTGGAAACGGGCCTTAAGCCACCAACGCCCCATCTATTTTGAGATTTGAAAAAGATAGTATCCTCTATACAATTCTTAGGGCTAAAATGATTAGCTGATCAACTGAAAATACATATGCAACTTCTTTGATTGTCAGATCATTGTTTTAGTCCATTTTCAAGCCAAAGTTTCACGCAATGTCTGGTTCCAGCTTCTCAGTTGTAAGGATCTTAGGGAAGGGAATCGAGAACCGGTTCTACTTGACAACCAGTTCCAAACTGTCTGATCCATCGAACTCATATCCTCCAAGCTTATAAATTCCTTTTATCGATGCTGGCATATTTTTCTGACAGTTGGGCATTGCAATGAAGTCAGACTTGTGTTTACACTGCTGGACACTGGCAACAAGAAGGAGTCATGGTGGAGATGAAGAAATGGTCCAAAGACAGACGTCAACATGCTGCTTGTGTCATTTGAAGTACCAGCAAAGTGCTAAAACACCTTTCTACGCAACAAAGGCTTAAATTCCAAGAATGCCGTGTCTGTGACACCATGCACAAGTGCCACTGCTTCCCAGCTGAGCAGCATGTCCGTTACTGAGGGTAAATATCCTATGTTACAATAACATGAGCCGCGCACAGGCAGGCTTAGCAGGTTTTTCCCTTTGACTAAGAAAACCTAAATGAAAACTAATACTGTACAAATATTCTCTCATTCCATCCAGTTTAGATGACAGACTGGCGCTACAGCTAGCTCTCAGGCTGCAGCCAGCTTGACTGGCCCATCAGCTTCCCCCCTTCACACTTATTACTGCACAGGGAAGTAAAATGAGTGAAGAAAGGGTGTAGGCCCTCGTTTCTTCCGCAAAGAAAGCTGATAAGGAAACAGTAAGGGATTTGATAAAGAATCAGACCAATAAAATGTTATCAGTTTCCTTCCCTAAAGGATCTGAAGCCTTTTCTTTTGTGTTTTGTGACAGAAAACAAAATTCCTTTGGGTGTTAGATTGTAATTCTGGGGTCTTTCTTGTAGTATTTTAAAGTATTTTCTGAGATTTCACCATTATTTTCGCCTTCTTGACATTTCTGTATGCATCCTTGTGTCCCTACACACTTTAAAATCAAAGCCACACCATTGCATCTCTCTGCCCGGCATGCTGCAAAGGTCAGGATGTGCACATTCAGTGTCCCCTCACGTATGAGCTCATAGGAACTGTCTATATGCTGCAGAATAGGGCACTGTAAATCCCTGCCCACCGCCCAGCTCAGCCCTGACCCGGCTCAGGCCCCACAGTGCCCACACTGAGAGAGGTGGCTTAGACTGGCTTTTAGGTCCGCTCCCTTTCTGCTGAGTTCATCAGGCTGGTCCTTTGAGCAGGGAGCCAGCCCACTGCCTTGTGGCGCTTTCTTTCTTTTCAGGCGACAAATGTGCTAAAACAGCACTCGGTAATCACTTGGCATTAGGGGCCGTTGTGTTGGGCATTAGTGGTTAGAATTGACCAGTGGGACGTTATAAAAATGAGTCTGACAAGAGAACACCAAAGCTGATGAGTCTGGATCCTGGCACTGGACGGCTAGAGGATTAGTCAGCTAACACACTGGCTGGGGCTTCTGCAGGGTCGGGTCCCATCGCATCTCATCACCACCAGGCTTGAAGCGGCCCCTGTGGCTGCCGTGTCTCCATCCGCCTCTCTGGCTGGCTGGCTGGCTGGCTCTGGGTTCCCATCCTCCACCGCTTCTCCTTGCTCTGTTCTAACCACAAAAAAACACGACATCACCTCCTCTTGTAGGGTTGTGTTTTCATGGGAGGAGCGTGTGATGTCATGCACTTAGTCAGGACAGGGTGGGTTAAGTTGCAGAGGAGGGGAGGAGAGGTGTTCATGCAGTGAAGCTTAGTCAAATGTTTTTTTGTAACACAGAAAAAGATAATGTGTGTTAATGTGTGATTCATTAAAGGGTGTTACAGGTCAAAAGGCCGATCAAACACATGCACGTATCTTCATATTTTCAACAAGTCCAGCTGCTTAGACTTTGTCTGACGGCTGAAACTCACTCTGTGTGGTGTTGTGGTTTGATAAGTCGACTCTATCAAATTTAACAATGCAAAAACTGAATATAGAGAGAGCACAAGGGTGGTTTTCACCTGATCTCATGCCAGAAATCAACATATCTTACTATCGCTGAACCATTAAAGCACCTTTCCTGCACAGAAACTAATCTCTGCTTTTGCGTTTGGCTTTAATTTAATCAATTTCCTGCAGAATTAACTGACAAACACTTTCCAGCCTGAACTGTTCAACCTGCCTGTGCCTCTTTCCCTGGAAGTGCCTGCTGTTTCCACTCCTTTGCCCAGCGAGAGCAGCTGCATACTGTTGGAATTTAGCAGTAACAGGCAGTACCATGGGAAGAGTCACTGACGAGGGGGGGGTGAGATGCGTGTCCTTTTATTCAGGCTAACGCCGAGTTCACTGGACTCGAAACAACTTCTTGACACAATATACTGCAGTTTTGCTCATTCCCTCTTTCTATTCTCTCTTTGTTGACCTCTCTCGTCTTCTGTCTTTTCATATTCACCTTTTTTTACTTCCCTCTCCGTCACCTTGTCCTTAACTTTGCCCTCATTCTCTCTGCTCTCTTCTTCTGTCTTCTTATCAACTCCCACATTTTGAAATTACTCTATTCTTCTCCCAAAGTGGCACCTCTATTCTCCTCTCTTTCCCTTTCTTCCTCCTGTAATCCCTTTACCCCACGTCTCTCTTCCTCTCCTCCGCTCTCTTCACTTCGCCTCTGTTCTACTTTTTTTTTGCCTCTTCTTGTTTTTTTCATCCGTTCTAATCTCTCTTCTTTCTTGTAGCGTCTCCTCTGCTCTCCTCGTCACATCATTGTGCTGTGGAGGATGCTTCTGACCTCTGGGCTGTTATTTTGTTGCTATTCTGAATTTGATATCTATATATTTGGTTTTTAGACCTGCCCCTAAACACATCAGTCTGCAAAATACTGAAATCTGATTAATACTATATTTTTGTATCTATTTTATTGAGGTCTGAGAAGACGTTATGTTTAAAACCCTGCAGTCCAATGTGGGATCTGTAAGAAGCCAGGGAGGCCATTTTCAGTTATGTCTAGGGATAGACCGATATGGATTTTTTAGGGCCGATGCCGATATCGATTTTTTTCCATCACCCTTAGTCGATGACCGATTATGGACTGCCGATTTTCTTGAGCCGATATTTGGGGCCGATACTGCTTTTGCTCCCTCAATTTACATAAAAAAAATGACACAATGATAACAAATATTACAGGTCTCAAGTTTAAAATAAGAAACATTTATTGAACAGTAAAAAATACTAAAACAAGATGGAAAGTTGAGGTAGAACAGATAGAATATTATTATTATTATACATTCAAATAAAAAAAGAGTTCAGTGCTCTTAAATCTTCCAGTAATGTCTTTATAAAATAAACAAATATTTAAGCTGAAGCATAAATAAAACAACAACTACTGTACACAGTAGGATTTGCTGCATGTGCGCTGCAGGGTCTTCCGGCAACACAGAGCTGCCCGTGGATGCCTGTCTGTAAATCATGCCAGGGAAAAATAAATCCGCAAACCCACGTGCGTATCAGCCGATGCCGATACAAGTAAAAAACTCAAATATTGGCCCGATATATCGGCCGGCCGATGTATCGGTCTATCCTTAGTTATGTCAACCAGAATTCCACACTCTACTATCTGCTATCTCCAGTACGTTACATACTGTATCTTCACTTGTGATTACCGGTGACAATAACAAAATGCACTCTAACCTGTGTGTTCCTTTTTGGATAATGGGGGCAGTTTGAAATACTGTTTGCCCTTATTATCATAAATGTATCTTGTTTTTAAATAGTTTTGTTCCTCAAAATCAACCTCATCTCACAATATACATTTTACCATTTAAAGAGCTTGTTTTCTGTGACCTCCAGTGGTTTAACCTCTCACCTTGCCACTGTGATGTAGAAGTGTACTCTGGGGTGTGTAAGTACACTGTGACATCACCGTTGGGTGTGGTCACATGTGGAAAAAAGTCACTCCTGACCACGCCCTTAAGTGATGCTGGTCGTGGTCAGAGATGAAACAAACTTTGAATCAGAGAGGGCAGGGAATCTCTGCTTTTCAGAATAGTGTTCAGTTACTATTTAACATGCAGCATGGTGGTGCAGTGGTTAGCATTGCCTTAAAATCACCTCACAGCACGAGGGTTCCTGGTTCGAAGTCTGGTTGGGGGGTTCCAGCTCCAGTCCAGTTCCAGTCCTGTCCATACAGAGTTTGCATGTTCTTCCTGTGTTAGTGTACTATGGGTACTCCAGCTTCCTCCCACAGTCCAAAGACATGCAGGTTAATTGGTGACTCTAAATTGGCCATAGGTGTGAATGTGAGCGTGAATGGTTGTCTGTCTCTGTGTGTCAGCCCTGTGATAGTCTGGCAACCTGTCCAGGGTGGACGCCACCTCTCGTCCAGTGTCAGCTAAGATAAGCTCCAGCCCCCCTGCGGCTGCAACAGGATAAGCGGTTATGGAAAATGAGTGAATTAATACTCTTCAAATTAAAGGAATAGTTTGGACATTTTGAAGTGGGGCTGCATGAGGTACGTATCCATAGTCAGTGTATTACATACACTAGATGTCTGTCAGCACGCCCCCAGTTTGGAGAAACAGGCTGGAGCCTGACACGGAAGCTAAGCAATGTACTGTTGTGGAGGGGGCGGCAGCAAAATGTAAATATTTTAGCCAACTAAAAAAAGTCCCAACTAAAAAAAACTCACGATCAGTTTAAGTGTACGCTATATTTAGAATATTTTTACCACATGCCTTTACCGTCAGACCGAGATTTCCGACGGGTAACTGAAGCCGTTATTTTGCTCTCTTCAAAGCTAGACTCCATTGAGAAAAACAGTGATTAAACATTGCTAAAAACAGACACTGCTTGTCTACTGCTGCCTCGATCAGTTATTTTTTGTAAGTTTTTGTGTAACTTTGCTGTTTGAAACAGTAAGTTTGGATTCACCAAACTCACATAGTAACACTAGTTTACTAATTGATCGAGGCAGCAGTAGACCAGCAGCTACTGTATTCAGCGAGCAGCTAAAATTACTGTTTTTCTCAATGGAGTTTGGTGGTTTTGTTGGGAGCAGAGATGGGGAATGGAAGTGTGTTCTGTCTGATGGAAAGGTAAAGTGGTGAAAATACTCCAAATATAGCATACATTTAAAATGTTGTAGATTTCTTTAGGCGGGACTTTTTCAGTTGCTAAAATGTGTTTTGCACAGCAGTCTATTGCTTAATTTAAATGTCAGCACTCCTGCTGCCTCTCCAAACTCTGCACCTGCTGGCAGACATGTGTAAGTACCCCATACAACCCTACTCTAAAAACTAGCCCTTAAACAACAGTTAAAGAACAATATATAACTTTTTTTTATTATTATTTGGACAGGACATTTTTAAGGGCCAGCCTAAAGAGATCAGTTCAACTAAAACCTGTTTAGAACTGAGGTGCGTTTTGAGTTTTAGGTTGAGATATGTGGCTGTGCTGCCGGACAGCTGCAGAATAAATCTCCACAGAAGTTAATTCTCTTCCCAGCGCATGGCAGCCTGAAATCTGCAGTTGCTGCCTGTATTAGACTTGTAAATCTCAACTCTTCCTTGAAAATCAATTACATGCCACTTACAGTACGTGTCAAGTGCCATTTTAGTGCCTGCTGCTTGCTGTCGACACTTTAACTTGAGCTGCAGCTGTTGGATTTACCGAGACATAATTCTGTCTCTCAATTTCGAGTGGGGGCAGCTTTGGAGCCCTTGTGTCTATTGCCTATTTATTAAGCTGGAGATTCACACCATGCTCAGGCATTCACACATGTTGGCCCAGACACAGACACATTAGCACTTACACACGCAGAAAATTGATGTCCCTTAGAGAATAAGTGCGTCCATAATCCCTTCTCTGGTTTAATCTGAGCTCTTTAACATGCAGCACAATTAGAAAGTATCAGGACAGTGGTGTGTTTTTCATTACTTTGGTTGTACAAAGTTAAAGAGGTGAGTTTCAGCTTTCAGTGTCTACATTCGTACTGGCTGAACAGTGTAGGACTCGCCGCCAATTTTAGGAAATGTATCAGGACAATAATCTTTAATATACATGAGTTTCTGAAACACACTACAAATAAAGATGGCTTCAACAGAGAGCTGGCAGAGAGTCACCAGATAAGCCACCAAGTGTGTGCTGATGCCTGTTGGCTGCAGACTCAATCCAGTCATTGTATGCAAATGACTGTTAACTAACTGTTAAACACAATGGCTTTATTGGGGTAATTTGTAGTGTTAATTTTAATTTCCTTCCCCTGAAGTTGAAAGACTTGGGCCATGAATAAAAAGGGCTAAAATTCCTCCTGTTCATCTGATGTTGATGTAAAACCATCAAAGCTGAGAGTCACGACTTTAAACCCCAATTTTCTTTGTTTTATTTCCAACTTTACTTGCTGGAGTTAAACTGAAACAATAAAAACATCTCGCTGTCCTCCTTTCTGACTGCATTTTATTTCTGTTTACATATACATCCATAGATTACAGAGTGAGGCTATGATTCAGAAGTTTTATGCTTTAGAAGATAAGTGTTAAGGTCTCATCAGCGAGCGTGTATAGATTGTGTCCCTGCACTGTTATTATACCTGAAGGTGGACGTTTACTGTAAGCGCTGCCAGACAGTTTGACTGCTGCTTTTATTACACCGTCTCTGACTCTGTCTGAGGTGCAGCATAAACCTGTGAGAAGTAATGATGTAGTGTAATTGCTGTATATTTCTATGTGGCTTCCTAATATGTGACTGATAACGTGTCTCTGCCACCGTGTTGGTGTTTTGTTGTTGTAGTTTTTTCTGAGTTGTACCAGGTGAGGCCTTAAGGGTGGATTTTCTGCTTGAGGTGTTACAGTACCTCTGTACAGTGTCTCCTAAGATAGAGAACAGCTGATTATGTATGTGAGCAACATGTGCATCATATGCTGCAATGCCACACTGTTGGTTTGCATGCACACACACGTCACCCAGCATTAGATGCTCTCCTTGATCTGTTTTCTTTTTAATTCTCCTGGCTGTTTCTACATAGTCACAAAACATTGTCCAGTACCTCAGAGTGTAAAATAAAAGTCACTGAAATAACTTTGAATGCTATTTTCATGAGTTTGCTCACATCTTTTTCCCTTTTTTGCACTTTTTCGTCACAGCTCCACTGTAATCCATTACCACAGGCAATTTCTCATCTCATGACTTGCTGCACAGTTTTCACCACTTGAGCTCACATGTTTTTTTAAAAAGCAACTGCATATTGCTCATCTGATTGCAGGGAGCTGTAAACAACTGTGTCTAATCATCGGTTTTTCATGAAAACACTACAGCAGCATTGTTTATGCTCAGTGCTTTTGAATCGAAGTCAACTTTTCTAAACCCTGGGGCGACCTGTAGCTCACCTGGTACAGTGTGCGCCCCCTATAGGCTGAGTCCTTTGTGGTGGTATGGGTTTTGCTGCGTGTCATCCCCCTTTCTTTCCAACCTTTACTGTCAGTCTACTGCTGTCCTATCAATGAAGACGCCCAAAACTGATCTTAAAAAAAGAATTCTGAAGCCTATGTTGGTTTTTAAAAGAACGCTGAGAAATCCCCTTAGATCACACACTAAATGTCAGCACTTTTCCCACATTGCTGGACTGCTTACATGTGCAGTAAGGTAACCAGCATTTTGAAAAATCCTACAGCAAGCCAGAACTTATTTCTATGCACCCACCTGTCACTTATTTGCGCCTTGGTGCAATCTGATGATAAAAATCACATGTAAGTGCAGCATGGGTGCAAGTTATTTAACACCTCCTTGTAACAACAACAGATATTTTTCATTTCTTTACAACAGAAAATCCCTTATTTATTCATTTCATGGCACAGTATTTTCTTTTGCAGTGATAATTGTTTTCTTTCTGATGTTATTTTGTTATCATTCTGAGAAAGTGGACCATTATCATAAGAAAAATACGTGATTATGCACAGAGTGTGAACATTCAGAGAACAGTCTGTACTGGCACAACACAAACACACTGTAATACGTTTATCTTTATGAACAAATAAGACCGGGCAGTAACAAAATGTTGCTTAAAGCAACATTTGTATTGTGTGCTTTGCTATCACAACAATGAAGGGAAAAGGTAGAATTGTTTTTCATGAAGTATTTACTGGCACAACACACACACACACACACACACTAGATTGAGCTAAGTGCCTTGTGGATTGCACCTTGGGATTTGCGATATTTTTAATTTACAGCCATTCTGCAGCAAACAATGGGGCGGTCACGTGGATGGAAAGCATGACGTAATGGCTGGTTTCTCCTCAGCAGATTTACACAGTATATTGACGGTGTGGGTCTCACACTACACACAAAAAAATAGAGATTCGACATTCAGTATTCAGGTTGGGTCAATAGAGGAATAATGAGAAATAATGACAGACGTAGGAAAGTGGTGGAATTTCAAGTAGATCTGCCATGGTGCTCTCTGCAACTTGGGCCATTCCTTGTTAGGCTACTTGAGATACCGCTGAGAAGCAGAGTGGAGTCAACCAGGTTCACTGCAGTCTCTTTTCTCCAGCTATAAAAGGCTCAGCAATGCTTGTCTGTGGAGAAGAGAGAGAAGGAGAGAGGCAGAGAAAGAGGAAAATGAGAGATTTGTTTGGTTGGTTGATCACAGGCTGCCTCTTGGAGTAAATGTTTTCTGAAGATTAAAAGTGGCCTGGTTCACTATCTGTGACCGAAGACCCTCCATGGTAAATTTAGTACTGAGCTTTTTTTCTTCGTCACGAGAACTAAGTGGAACCAAGTCTCTCTCCAAATAACAGCACATTAGACTATTCTTACACAGGCTATTTTTTCTCCTGTGGTTGTACATAAATTAGGGAAGAACAAAACTGACAATAGTAGGATTGTGAACTCCAGTAATGATAAAATACTTTTTAACTGTGTGAAAATCTCTATATTTGTATGCAACTTCTTGCAAAGTGCTTCCAAGAAAGAAATGTTTTTGGATATAGGACTACTTGACATTACTTGGCAGCTTCTCTCTGATAGCAAAATCTCTAATTACATTTATCTTTTTAGGTCATGAACACATGAGAGTGTGTGTAGATTCTGCAAAACATGATAAAAGAAAAGAGAAGTTCTGCAATACTATACTCAGACTGGACAATTTGGTAAAAGCTAGACTGAAATATCTCAACAGCTGTTGTGTTTCCGTGAATATTTGGTTCCCAAAGGATGGATCCCACTGACTTTTGCAATCCCTGACTCTACCTCCAGTGCCACCATGAGGTTCACATTTGTGGTTCTGAAATGCCTCAACAACTTTTTGATGGACAGAGTGAATTTTAATGATGTCCTGACCTTTCTTCAAGCACCATCAAGTCCAGATACTTAACTGTGTTGCACTGGTGGTTCTTCCCATAGGCAACATGGGCACCACCCTAGACCAGGGGTTCCCAACTGGCGGGTTGTGGGTCCATTCCGAATGGACCACAAGTGACTCACAAACATACCAACTTTGTGAAATACACTTTATTTTTTTAAGTACAGTGAATTTCCGACACAGAGTTTTTATTTTGAAGTGCTGTTTCTTGCTGTACAGTGAGTGAATAATGAACAGCTACTTAACATAAGCCGCGTTTCCATTACAGTTTTGCGCAAAATAAATGCGAGATTTCTAAAGTTTTGACGAAGTACAATTACAACTTGCAGGTGTTTCCATTAAAAGGTGTTTTGCGTATGAGCCAAAATTCTCGTAAAATCTGGTCCCGCGAGACTCCACTTTGTTTGCGGAAGTAAGATGGACATTCCAAATCTCTTGCGAGCTGGAATCATCTCAGTTGCCACTGCTGCTGTTGCAGTAGTCTACAACCGAAGACGAATAGAGCAAATGGTATTCCAAAGGCAAAGTCCTTGTGTGGCAGCAACCACAGATAAAGGATTTCTGGGAGAGGATCGTGAATGAGGAATTTTTTTTTCAAAATTTTATTTGTGAACGAGGAATTCACAGAGGACTTGAATGTCCGGTGACGTACATTTGCGAAAAAAACTGTTTCCATTACACTTTTGCGATATACTTCTATATCGACACGTCTGAAAAACCACCTCATGAGAACGTAAAAACTTTTTCTTGATATCTGAGAGTTTTTTCGAAATGTAGGTGTTTCCATTACCAGTTTTTTATTGCGACATTTAGGTTTTGTGCATTTCTAGGGTTAATGGAAACGCACTTACAGACAGCAAACTAGCTTAACGACGTGGCCAAACGCACGTGTGGCGCTAAATGTATTAAACTGTGTGGCCCTTGAACTAATGACTAATGAGTAATCTGGACCCCAGGGCTGGACCAGTTGGGAACCACTGACTTAGACGGCTGTATGATGATGGCCCTATGTTGCTGCTAGCACAGCTGCAGACTTTTAGTCTTGGTCTTTCTAAGTCTCTTATTTCAAATTCATCAATATGTTGACGATTCTACAGTTCTCGGATCAGGAAAAAAAGTTCACCTGCACAGTGCCGTCTGTAAACTTGTGTGCGTCCTGTACAGTTTAGGAAGGTGTGATTAATGAATCGCCTGTGCTCTTACTGAATATTGAAGAGTGCTTAATTAGAAACAGTCGACAGGTTTAGTGGAAGATCAGGTTTAGAGGCTCTCTCCGAGGATGGAGACCTGAGTTATTATTATAAGGATATACAGTATGTGTACACTATGTGCGTCATGTGAACCCTTTCTAGGGAGTTTGTTTGTACAGCTGATATTTAAGCTGATATGGGGAAGGTAAGATGTGGGTAGAAAGCTTGGGACAGTTTTTTTAGCCTCTCTATTTAAAGTTTATTTGGAATATAAGTTTCATGTTGTTTTTAATTTATAGTTTTACTTTAAAGGTATTTATTTTCTTCTGTAATCAAGATATCATATTTCCCTGATTTCATGGATGAAAAAAATTAACCATGGACCACATCGGGGGCTTAACACATTCAAAACCAGATTTGTGTTTACTGTTTAAGTCGGCACAAAAGCCTTAACAATATTGACCTGGAAGGTAGGGGGTGAATTTGAGAGATGCCTGCTAATCCCGTCATATGATACTAATCTGGCCGCAAACAGTTGGCCTCTTAAGCAGAGATGTGACATTTGTGCTCTCATCATTTGCGGGTTACACCACAGCTCTTCCCTTTTACTGAACGGATTAATTTCCTGTAAGTGAAAGTTTTGCAAAATTAAATCCAGGTGAAAATGATATTGAAAGTATAAGGCTGGAATTATTCTATATTTTTCCTGGTGTATACAAATCCCATGAAAAGACAAATGAAAAATCCATTGATCCTGGCAACAAGTATTGTCTGAGTAATAATAATAATCTTTATTTATAAAGCATTTTTCAAAACAGAGTTACAAAGTGCTTTACATGTCAATAATTAAAACAGACAAGACATGAAAACAACAACTTTTAAAAGAACTGATAAAAACATGTATATGTATAAAAACAGAGGAAATAAAAGACATTTTAAATGAACTTAAAACTCAAGTAATATCAGAAAAGGCTGTCCTATAAAAGTATGTTTTAAGAAGGGAGATCAGTGAATTGGCCGACCTGATTTCCTTGGGCAGACCGTTTCAGAGCCTTGGAGCCCTGACAGCAAACGCTCTGTCCCCTTTAGTTTTCAGCTGGGCCTCTGGAACCGACAAAAGACCTCTGCCCGGGGACCTCAAAATATGTCCTGGCATGTAAGGCGCGGTTCTTCTGTGCCACAGAGCTACCTTGTTGTCCAAAGACTCATTTAAACTGGTTATTTTACTACAAAAATCTACTTTGAAGGCCCAGTGTGTAGGATGTAAGGGCATTCATTCGCTGAAGTTGAATATAATAAGTATGTTTTCTTTAGTGTATAATCACCTATAAATAAGTATCATTGTGTTTTCATTACCTTAGAATAAGCCATGTTGGACCTCCATGTTCCTACAATAGCCCGAACCCAACAAACCAAACACTGGCTCTAGATGGGGCCATTGGTGTTTTTGCATCGCGGCAGCAACTTTAGTTAGCAGCCCCTCTGTGACAAGCCAAACAGTGTCGGAAAAACACTGATTTTTAACATGAAACTGCTTTATTTAGTGTTTTTACTCGTTTATATTTCTGGGTTCATTTATCTGTGAGAGGAGGAGACCTCTGCGGATAATTCGGCGCTCTGTAAAAACCTCCTGAACAATGAAAACTGAAGGAATTCTAACCAGGAGTTCACACTTGGCACATGGGAGAAGTTTCAGCTGGTTGCAATTTGTAATTTTCACCACTAGATGCCACTAAATTCCACACAATGCTCCTTTAAAGTGTTGTTTACCACCTACAGATACCAACTACAACAAAATTGAATACCACCAGATGAATGGGTTCATAGTGTTTCCATGGTTTAGATGGTCTACAACAAAGTGACAAGGATTGATTGAGAATTCCAAGTCTTCAGGAGGTTTTTATTAGTGTGTAGACACAAAGAGGCTCCGCTGGACATGCAGGGCAGCTCTGAGTCAACAGGGCACCAGAGGTATCCCACAGCTTCTCACAGACACCTAATTCAGGACAGATGAAATTAGGGTAACAACATCTGCTGAACAACTTTTACCAATGCAAAACAAATGGTTCTCCTCAAATGTCTGACATTCTTCTTTATTCATCATCATGTAATCACGTCTTGCTTACATAAACGCCTTCATGCGCATCAACAGCCAGCTTTACATTTTTCGGGTGTGCACATTATGCTGTTTCACTCTACATTAGCCTTTTCGCTGCAGAGGAGCTGGGTTGAGTGAACCTTGTGATGCGCTCCAACCAAATGTGGGCCTGCATGTTCGCCTTTGTTTTCCATGTGCCTGCTCTTCCATGAGCGCACCTGAGCTTTGAAGCTGCCCGTTGTGCAAAAGAGCTGTGTGTCTATGCTTGTATATGTGTGTGTGTGTGTGTGTGTATATGTGTAAAAGAGAGGGAGAGAGAGGGGGCAGGGATGCGAGCATAGAGGACAAAGATAGCTTTGATCACATTGGAGTGTCACTAATGTCTTGCTCCTATCTGATAGAACATCTGAGGTACCATCACAGGTGTGGATGAGAGCGAGAGGCAAGCAGCAGAGGAAAAGCTCCTGCTTGTTGTAATTTTTAAAGGCAGTTATCTCAAGTTTGGTTATTTTGATTGTAAATTATTGATAGTTGACACCCAAGTCATCATGTTGAACATCCTGCTGTCTGCACTGATCGATCCTGACAGGCGTCTGAGGAGCTTCAGAAGGAGCGAGCGACTTGCATCAATACTAGTATGTATCATCCTTGGGGCACATTCTGTTTTGTATATGCACTTTTTATGTGGATTTGATTTTGAACCCTTCAAACATACTTTAGAAATGAGTGTGTGTTCCCCTGGCTGAAGTATGGCTGCAGGTTTTAAACTTGTACATCTGTTTTGATCCTCTTTTCGGCATGACCTGGCCTTTCTGGAGGTCATTGCCCACTTGCAACCTTCAGATATGTCTGCTACTCCTGACTGGTGGTATTTTATCCTTGTAGGATTATGTCTGGTGGGAATTAACCCCTTAGACCACCTACACTGCCACAACGCCCTCCTCCACAGTTGAGCGAGAAAGATAAAGGAAGGGATCATTAGAGGAGCTAGATTGCGGGAATGTGATTACTCAGTTTGTTTGGAAAGGATAGGGTGTGTCTCTGTTTTTTTTTTTTTATGCCCACAATCACATGTAGTGTAACCTTGGATACTGAAAACTTTCATGTCACGCTGCTTCAGGATTTTGTGTTTTCTCCTGCGGCCCACTTTTAATATTGTTTTGCTGGAAACAAGAAGTAAACTGTGAAACAATGCAAGCTGAGATTGTTGCATCCTGTGGGTGGGGACTGGCTGAGGAAGTCATAGGAACTTAACTGAATGGCTTTTGTGGTTTCCTGTGAGGTGACTTATCAACCACAAACAGTTTCTCTGTGCTTAGAAATGCTTTCAAATAAGGACTCTGTGTTTACTTTATTGACCTATTTTGTAATCAAAGCGACTGGCACAAACACAGGAGGGAAGTAGTTTCGGTCATTAGTTATGCAGCTAACTTTTTTAATATTCTGCTTTTTTTTTAATCAAAGGGCAGACTTCATGTGGTCTGTTTTACACCGATTTTCCAAGGTTTTTTGAACAGGATACAGGCTGTGGTTTTTCCCCACATAGTTGAGATTATGAAGCTACAGTGGTTTTTGTGTAACAACACAACATTCACCATCATCCCACAGTGAAAGTGAGCATCCAGCATCAGCAGGGACAGCGGCGTCGCTTCTCCTTATTGTATCCCGGACTGTTTATTCTACGGGATAACAGGGGTGCACACTTTTTTAAACAGCGATAAAAAATAAATGATAAGGAGAAAATAGACATAATGATGAGGTAATAATATGTTGTTAAGGTTTTTCAACAAAAATATCCGTATTAGAGGATACTTTAAGCGGTAGATGGACATTGCCCCCGTTTTCCCAGAGTCTTGCGCCCCTCTGTGCATACAATGGTCTGCTCCGCCCAGACACGACACGGCCGTTGCTCACAGAGCCGAGAGCAGGGAGAGGTTTACTCAGCCTGCCATTGCTGCACACCGTCCGAGTGATGCCTACTCTTCCCAACTTTTCATCCAGAGGTTAGCGACGAGACGTCAAAGCAAGGCGGTCTTATTTCCTCTTTTTTCCCAACTCGAGTTTCTTCCATGACTCGATACCCGACTGGACTATCGTTAGCGTTTCAGGCGACGAAGATAAGATAATGAACTTTGGACTTTCCACACGGCTTTTCGTGACATGTTCCCCGTCGTCCTGGATAAAATAAAATAACAACGTAGCCCGGCGTGGCGGCAGCTGGGCGAAAATTCAACTGGAAGGGAAATACCGCTCTCACCCCAAGTGATTACCAAAACAAAGACACCGACAACTTTTTAACCTGCCACTTTTGAAGCGGAATAGGGCTGTAAAATGTCCTCTAAACCTTCAAATAAGGTGGGTAACCTGCCCGGATAAAGTGTTTTGTTCCAACGTTATGCTGCTGGCTGTTGTAGCTAATGTGATGAACTGAAAAGCTAACACTGACTGAACAGGAAAAGCGGTCAGTTGTGCTGTTGCTGGGCCATATAACTTTGTTGTTAGTAGTAATATAGTATGCCTAATGGTGGTGGTGTTTGTGTGTGAGAGAGGCAGTGTGTCTGGGTGTTTTTGTCTCAGGGGTTATTTTGAAATCTACACCTAGTAACATAGCCTACAACCAGCCATGCTGTTTGTCCTGTCCTCGGTTCAAAATAATCTGACTTTAACTGACTGTTACTGTTGATAAGCAGTCACTGATAAATAGTCACACAGCAGTGTTCATGGGAGGTCTCAGCTCAGCTACCTGTTGATACCCAGAGTCCCAGTCCTGATAGTTTATTTTTTGAAAATGAGGCAGGAAATCCTCATGGATCTGAAAACTAACTGAGCCTCTGAGGCATAACTTCTGCAAAGGGATTCCCTTTTTACATGTCAGAGATCCCCAAATATAGCAGACCACAAACTACATTTCTTAGACTTTGCCTTCTGGAAGCACATTTTGAAATATTTTTGTTTTTTGTATGCTGTGTTTTATATTAAATGATGATAACAGTCAGGGAGAAAGAAACACCTGTTACTCAAAGTGTGATCTTTACGAACAGTCTTATTATAATGACCTTAAGTAAAAGAACTAACACTAATATAGTCTAATTTATATAGTATAAAACTTAGAAACTATTCACCATTTTGGGTGCCCCTTCACTCACTTGTCAAGACTTAGTTGAGGTCCCTGAAGCCTAATTTGGAGAACCACTAGCTTACTACAGTTTGTGTTGTTTTCACCTGCAGCACTGTACCAGCTCTGTGTTACTGCCGTCCATTCATGAATGAACGGATATCTGTCAATCCTTACTTATTTTCTAGAGTTCTTTTATATATCTTTAAGTCATCAATGAAGCATTGCTGCAGAATTAGTTGAAATCTGGGTCAGGTCAGGTGCTGATCAAAGGCAGAACAATCTTGAACATTAACTGTAGGCTTTTATCAATTACCTCTATGTACGTTTACACACATGCACCATGCGATTAAGATGTCTTAAAAAGTTTAGTTTAGACATAGAGAATAGTTGAAGTAAACTAATTTTTCAACTGCTTAAATCTTCAAATTAGTCAAAAAAATTACAGTGTATTAAATAGTCATTTACTATTAAGGGATTTATTTTTTTCAGTTTGACAAGTGAGGAATGTGCTGTGTTTGCCTACCAGAGGTGGTGATATTCAGGTTTGGTCGGTTGTTCCAGTCAGACGAAACCAGCTCCGCCATGTTAGCGGGTGACGTCATGCTGTACTGTAACTGATGGCCTTGGTCACACCTTGACATAAACCTTACTACTATACTACGCTTGCACTTGGTAATGAGCCAGAAGTGTTTCCTGAGCTCATTTCTAATTCTAGTGTTTCCTCTTCAATTCACTATTATTCTCTATTTTGAGTGTTTCATTTCAACAAGTAGGGCCAGAACTTTTGAACATTGTCATGGCTTTAAATTGAAAGTGAAATAGTTGTGAATGTATTCCTTCAGGGCAACATAAGCAATGATGGTCAGAGCCTGAAGAGGTAGGCCACGAAGAAGTGCTGAAAACTGTCCTGATCTTGATGTTATCTTGATCTTGATCCTTTATGTGAGCACGGTCACTATCCTTAGTAATTAAGACCACATTTCCTTTTGTTGCTCCAGAGTAAAAGCTCTCCTGTGCTGTTTACAAAGAATTTTGAATAAGCAGCAAGAAGAGTCAGATTTGCATTATAGTAGATAAACATAGGCTCCAGTAACACAATAAAGAGAACAGATCAGGCTGCTATTATTTGGATGAAACAGGAATGTAGGAGTGGAAGATGAAAATGTTGCCTGATTGTTTACGGGCAGTCTTGGCAGCTTGGTTGCGATTATTGGCCAGCTTGCTTACCAGGTTTCAGCCATACTGTTCAGGTGAGGGATTGATGTCTCTTTCATATAGGTCAGAGTTTTCTTATGATAGGAAAGCTATATGTCAGTTCAAGCCAACTTTACATACACATGTGTTTTAAAGATGAAAAACAGAAGTCCTGTCCTTTGTCCAAGCGAACCTCTTGGCTATTTCACTCAGTGTATATGTTCAATAAGGTTTTCTCTCATTGTTTTATTTTTCCTGAAAAGCAGAAATATGATGTAAGGATTCTTGGCTGTAGTCCAAGCTAACTTATTATTGTTGGGGCTGGGCAGTATTATCTGCTAGTGAGATCATAACGTAATATTCCAATTTTATTATGTTATAGTTTATAAATTGTTGCCAAAATTAATGGTTTTCGAGGACATTTTATCAAAACAACAACAAAATATGAAATTACTACAATTATTAAAAGGAATTTAATAAGATATATCTGTAAATATTTTGTTAACCTTCAACAACCACAGCATCAGTGAGGTACATAAACAAATATCCTGAATATCTCAATATTGGAAGAAGGAGGAAGTAAAGCTGTGTGTCCTTTAACACTCAAGACCTAGTGACTTATGTTCAGGGGTCACTGTACTGGTCAGCAAACATTGCAGGGACAGTAGACACATTAAGCTTCCAAAGCTGGTCCTAGTGAGACAGACCTACCGTAACAAATTTGTGTTTTCTGAGAAATAATCTGTGACACAAATATGACTTGCCTTCCATTATGTTAGCCTCCCCATCACCCATTGTCCAGCTCCCACCTGATGAGTTGTGGTCAACTCATACAATACCAGTATGAGTCACACATACCATGTAAAGCTACAGTTAATGATTAACTGTAATAAAATGTTGCGGCGCTGTTTTTTCAGGAATAGAGTAACATCTGTAGGTGTGTTGACTTTATGTCTCAGAGGTCAGTAATGCTATTATTGCACAATAGTGTGTCATTAGGTTAGTGTTATGTGTCATTTAGCATTCACTCCACTGTGACACCTTTGGCAAAAACAAATACGGTGAACAGAAAGAATGCAGAATGCCATTAGTTTCAAGTCGTGACAGACCGACAGGACAATAACAGTTTATGTTAATTGCTGTTTAGGGGAGGATGTGTTTCTGTGAAGACGGAGAGTGAAATATCTTTCTGTTTGTGGTGCCAGAGTTCCTGCTCTGGCTCCAAGGAGAGAGGAAAGGACAGTTTTATCAAAGCTGGGAGAAAGAAACACAGTGACGACAGTCTGGCTGTGTTGGTAGGATGATATGATGACAGGAAGACACATATGCAGTGCAATAACAAAAAGTTTATTTGATTTTATCAGCATTTGAAGACAGAATAATAAAATTGACCTACTTAGCAATGTTAATAATAATTGTATGACATTTTTACCAATCAGATTTTTATTAGCGTTATTCAAATCTGAATATGATTTATCGTCTTATACATTATTTTTCAAATGAGTCAGTCATTTAACTGATATATAACTAATTGAAAACCACATTCATCCAGTGAAGAGCTGACGTAAACTCTTCTTCACCACAGTAAATGCTGGCCTCATTCTTCTTTGTCTCTGGCCTTCAGCCATTCCTGTTTACTTTTGTGAATGCAACACAAAAAAAGAAACATAATTTAGAGCATCAGCAGTCCCCCCAGCCTTTAGACTTGCATTTTGAGGAGACAGACCGAAATAAGTGGAAAATGCATTTGATGAAGGAGGTTGTATTAATTAGAGTTGCACGGCGGGCCAAGAACAGCCTCTATTTTGCTTTGATGATTACACATCCCCATTTACATCAATGAGGGAGGGAAATGTAATTAGAGGACCAAGTGCTGGGGAGAGGAAGAGTCCTGGTGGTGTTTTTGTTCTGTGTCTTAGGCTCCCCGTCCTTTTGGAGAATCAGGGCTGATGTGGCGAGTGATAAACAGAGGATGAAACAGCTAATGTCTGGTGTCTGTGACAAGGAGTTACACCATTAGATTATAAGGCATTTATGCAATCTTCTGTTGATAGACTTCCCAAAGTGCCTACATTTTAATATGTTAAATGTAACTTTTAAATCTCATAAATTCGGTTTACAAGATGGTCATGCGTGCAATGGGCAGGATAAGAATGTTTATTGATATTAAATGTCAGAGGGAAGCTGTGTTGAAAATGTCAAGGTGAATCCTCTAAGGCACAATCAAGGTCATTTTGAGAACAGCACATGGCAAAGGGTGAACAGTGCAGTACGGGTCAGTGTAGATCGCAGCTACTGCCCAAAAGTGTGAAGATGGATAAATTGAGAACCCCACCGTGACCAATCACAGTTTCAGTGTAAAAATATGAGATGTAAAATTCATCTGTACTACATGTAGCACACTTACTCATTGTTGCTTACACTAACAGGCAAGTCTTTGATTATAGGCCCTTGATCTAAAGTCCTCCCGGCCCTTGAGGAGAGCAGGTGTGGGCTGTCTCTGTGTGTAAAATGAAAGGGCTTCCAGTTGATCATACTGAAGACAGCAGCCGGGAGTCTGTTGGTTCAGATGGGCTCCAGTTTTTGGCTGGTTTTCCTGCCACTGTGACCTTTCTGGATCGAAACACAAGTATGTCGTTTATTTTTTCAAAAACAAATGTTTAGGCATACGCCCACTGACCACGAGAGACTAACTCACACAACACAAACAGAGTGAGCTTAATTGAAGTATGATTATATCCAGATGCCCAGATTGAATTTTCCTTGCCGACCAGTTTAGAAAAAGAGAAGACGGTGGACTGTAATAATCCAAATTAGCTCCTTGTTACTCAGGTATCACCTTCTGTCGGAGTCTAGATAAAGACATTGAGAGAAAGCAGCTGTTTTGTGTTGTTCCAATGCCAGGAGACTCTGGAGTGCGGCAGTTATCAAGGACATCTGACCTGCTTATCCTTTCATCCCTGGAGGGAAATTCAGGGCAGATACACACAGCAGGAGGCAGGTGGATAGCTGAGGGAGAAAAAGAGGGAAAACAGAAAATGCCTTTCGAGGGAGGAGGTGATGTGAGGAGGGGTTATTGGAGGGGTGAAATGGAGAAAGGAAGGAGTGGGAGTGCGAGATGCACCGGCTATAATCTGAATCACATGGCAGATCTTAAAAAGGCTGCGTCTTTCTCTTATAATCACAGCATTACAGCTCCTGGACTTTTTCATGTTATAAAGCATGTTAATAACTATTTCTATTTTGTTCAAATGCAGCAACTAAATAGGGTGGAGCACATTTCCTTGCCCAGTGTGGGTCAAGGACGCTTGTGGAAAAGACTAGCTGTAGTCTTGCAAAACAATCCACAACATTTTATTTTGCTCATTGTGGTTTGGCAGCGCCATGCACAGAACATTTTAAGGGGGATGATGTTCAGAGTAAGCAATTCAATAGATGACTGACAGTTATCTGCTTCACTAAGAAATCAACATGAACCCGTCCTACACTTTATTGGATGAGCACACCACTTCGGCTATCACTGGTCTCTGGCTGTGATTTTTGTGGAATAACATGGGCGTGGTTCTGAATTTCTTCTTAACTTTCCATCAAAATCAGTTTCTGAAAAAGATGACACAGGAAGTGGGCTGTGTAGTCAATTAATATCCATCAGTCATATTTCAGTTTAATCTTCAATGTCTAATTTTAGTAGTTCACAGCAAGGTTTGGAGGCAGAAATTCATGCTTACATTTAAATGTTTTTTTGTGGTTGGTTAGTTTTATCCGACTGTGCTGAATCAGTTTTCAAGTGGATGTTTCTAGACTTAGGGGGCTTTCACATCAGGGACCCAGGCCTGGATCTGACCTGGACCGGTGCAACAGGGTGTTGCAGGCCGAACCAAACACACCTTAGACAGGACTCAGCACCAGTCTGCCCAGGAAGTCCACAACACACTTTTCTATTGTCTGAGTGTCTAAGGTCTAATATTGATTTGACTGAGTCTAAATATTCAATCATGGATTTACCCTCAGGAACACCAGCCTGGCATTAAGTATTACCCACACTTTTGTTTGCAGAAACATGTGGGCTTCTGGAATAAGATGATCCACCACCTTTCACTCGCCTGCTGATGTTTATGATTGAGGTGGATGTAAATGTCACATAACCCTGAGTCTTGGTTAGTCCCTTGTTCCTTATCAAACAGCCAGCCTATCAAAGCTAGGACACTCCAAGCCAGCCCTGCATCCTCTCTGACAGGGCAGGGCAGGTCTCTGCAGGGATTTATCACTCCCACTGCAGGCATAGGGGATTTGACACAGGGTGTTTTGTGTGTCTGAGACAGAGAGAGCGAGAGAGACGGTGAGAGACAGAGGGAGAGATAGAGAGGGGAGGGACAAGAGCGGGTGCATGTGGCAGCCGTGGCTCAGCTGGTTAGGGAAGAGAGAAAGAGGCTGGAACAGATTCATCCCAAGGCTCTCTGCCCTACATGCCTTTACTTACACACGCACACACTCACACACACACACACACACACACACACACACACACACACACACACACACACACACACACACTGCTGTGTGTTCATTTGCTTATCTTTGGCAGTGTTGGGAGTACAGCACTGTCTTTTCTGTCTGGGAAACAGTCATCAGCCTGTGGGAGACATTGTCCGCTGCCTTAGATGATTTAAGGCATAATCATCACTAGCAGTAACTGTGTCTAAATTTCCCAGATCTTAGGCTTCTGTCAAGGGAATTTGCTTCTCTTAGAGACCCCTTTTTACAGTTTAATTCATACGCTATCATCCTGTCTGACAATAGAAGTGTTTTTCTTGCTAAATATAAATCTTGTCCACATGCATATTATTTTGAAAGCTGTTTCCCCCCATCTTAGACAAAACAGCACATCTTGTGATTGTGTTTTCTATAAACAACCCTGAGGTCATCCTTATCTCCTGTCTTTTTTAGTTTAACGGCTTCCTCTTTATATGTTTTTCTCCACATTTTGGTCTCCGTCTCCGTCTCCAATGTATCGGATTGAATGTGCCCTCAACACCCCCCCTGTATCATGAAACATAATCACCTCAGTAGGGCTGTAATCAACCAAATAAAAGACTGAAATTATACCTACTCCTGAACCACTCAATTGGTTAATGGGGGGGGGGGGTTCTGTGCATTCTCTCCAAGTTAACTAAACCAGCTAAAGTGCTCTCTACCTGGTAGTGTCACATGTAAACTGAAGCATTTTTCCTATCACAGAGCTCAAAATGAACTCTTTGATCGGGCAAGTGGACTGAGTGAAGTGAAAAATAAATGTGATGTTCACTGTAATGTTATCTTAAAAACAAACTGTATCTCTGGGAGCGACCAGCTGAGCTGTGTGCATGAGTCCATCTTTCCACTAAGCGTTTAACAGGACTGATTAGAAAAATCTGACACACTGAATACTATAGAATTTAACTCTGAGGTTGATGACGTAATTTACAACGTAACGTTGCTAAAGTTAAATATCTCCATAACACTACATGCAATGTCTTCTGTGATTATTTATCCATTCTTCCAATTAAAAATGAGAGTTGAAAAATGTTTAACTTTGGGTAAAGCACTGCGCGCGCCAGTGTCAACAGCTGTTCAATCATAGTTGAGAAGGGGCAGGACAAATACCACATAGACAAACCGTCACAGAAGTTGCAAGTTTTCAGCAAGGAAAAGAAATGCTTTGGTGGCCAAACAGCCATATTTAAATAACACCAGTGACTGTCTCAGTAAGTGAAGTAAGTATGTAGCAGTGGGTGCCCAAGCATCCTGGGGTGCACTGAGGACACGTCAGGGGTGCTAACAATTTCTTCATTCATTCATTATTCTTCATTTACTGTGGGTTTTTAATTGTGTTTCAACATCACGTTAAAAAAGCTGTTGACATTTACAGTAACTATGTTTTATGTAACAATATTCAAACATACCAAAACATAAGAAAAAGCAATAATTATCAAACGTATTGAAAAAGTATTACGAACTGTTAAAAATGCAGGTGTGCCACAGCTAATAACATGATAACTCACGGTTGCCTGTTGTCATAGTAACACACTTCCCAGCTTAGGACTTCTTAAGAGCTCAGTGGTCAGAAAAATGGTACCTATGAAGAGATTTGTCACACTAAACAGAGCTCAAAGAAATGGTGAAACATCTCAGCCCTCAACACAGTCTCACACAGCTGAATCTGAGCCAAACAACCAAACTTAAAATCAGAATGAACACTGGTATTTAGGCCTGTCACGATAAATTCATTAACAACTTATGGCACTTGTACCCGTGGTACCTATGGTACTTGCATATAGATATATGGACATGACTTTGACCTCAATATTGCCTGCTGTGTTTAGACTACATGTGTGTTTGTTTACCTAAGAATGTCACCAACATTTTAGCCAACGTGATGCCTGTTTTCCCAATCATATTAAGACTTGGGCGCAGTTATCGTGACAGGCCTAGTGGTATCGTCTGTTTCCAACCTCATGTATGTGTGATCTGGCTCTCTCATTCCTGGTTTACATGAAAACAAGACCAAAAACCGTGGGTCAGCTGAGTCAGTTCTGCAGGTTACGCTCTCTCTCGCTCCCCCCCTGTTTTGTTTGTCCTTGTACACATAAATTAAAGCACATTTTAAGTTCCATCTGTGTAGCTACACTGCATGTATGTTATTGTGACGATTGGTTGGCTCAGGGTCCCATTTAAAAAAACTTTAAGAAGTTTTCGGAGCCACTGGCACAGGGAATAAAACGTGAGTGGTTCTGTCACTGATTAAAAACAAATCACTCAGATAGATCTACACTGTCACTCCTTTCACTCCTCCTCTCCTGTCTGAAGCAGGATCAGGGAGGTAAAAACACAAATAAACTGGCAACAGCCAGCAGTTTCAGGTAATAGTATGACAGGGAGGGCTAGTGTGTGATGTAAGGACAGACACATTGTTATGCATCTATTTCACCGCCAATTTGCAGATGCTTCACACCTCTGAAGCGTTTCTGTTGTGACTGAAAAACTTTTCTCTTCACACATATCAACAAAGGAAAGCTTTGATGCAGGTTGTATTTTCTTAATACAGACCTGTTCAGCTGTCAGTCCTGTTTAAATTTCTTAACGTGGGTGATAAAAACTGAGCGCTGCGCAGCTGTAGTCACAACAAATCTCTGACTTGGTATCCACAGATACTGTAAAGGATGTGTTCTCCTCCTCCTCGCTAACCTTTAGTTGCCAACCCTCTGAAAACAGCATAATGATGTTCACTCACTTACAGTATGTACACTGAGATGATCAGGCTTCATTACAGATTTGTCCTTTGCACATTGTAATTAGTTCATTAGGTGCATTAGGGGCTGTGAGCATCCTCTCTAGTAGGGGTGCTGAGCTCTTTTTTTTAGATGTCATTAGAAGTCATTCATGTATTATCTCTCTGTGCTTGTGCATCTTGTTAAAGAATGCATGCACCCCCTCCCTGTCTCCCATCTCTTGGGGGATTGGTAATTATGTCGCCAGTTAAGTGCTGGGAAAATGGCCGCTCCAACAGTAACTCATTAATTCACTATAGATTCTGTCCCACAACATGCCTATTGTAGCACAGTCCTCAGAAGGCTTGGGAATGTCATTGAGTGGGCTTGGCCCCTTGTTTTATTGCACCATGTGATTGTGAGGAATATGAGTTGTGGTTCAGAGTTGCGTAGTTTAAAAGATGTTGAGCAACTTGAAATTTGAAAGTCATAATGTTTTTATTTCTGTGTGTAATATTCCAACCGCCTGCTGCTCCAAGTTTGTGTTTGAACAGTCAAATGCTGCTCCTGTCACCACGGTCACGTGAAGGCTTTGTAGTTACAGTGTGGCAGATGAGACGCTCGACTGTTTGTCCTTGCTAGTAGTACCGTAGTTTATTTTGGTCATCCTGTGTGTACTGTGGACGCAGGCAAACACGAGCAGACTGAGAGACTCCTTGCTGAATCAGCCCTCTGTTTAACCTGCATGTGTGTGTGTGTGTGTGTTTGTGTGCTGGCTTACTCATGTTGTACAGAGGGGCCACATTCACACTAATATGTTTTCATTTCAAAACCAAATTTTAAAACAAAAGCAATCTCCGCACATACAAGTGTTTTAGCATTGTTACAGAAATAATCACCGTCTATACTAACACACCTGAAAACGCATATTTCATGACCATTCATGTACACCGGGCATGCAGATGTTAACAGGAAGCAGATTGCCTACTCTGTGTTTGGTTGCTCAGTTACAGAAAATACTAGGGAGATGTCAAAAAGTTGAACCAGAGACTTTTTCGCTTGGACAGACAACATGGTGGAACTGTAGCTGAAAGTAAAGCGTGAGTAAAAGGCGGTCAAGGTGGCAGAAAACAGATCTGGAGTCGTTGCAAAGCAAATATGGTGACATATAATAGCAGTGCCAGGAGCATTGACCATCAACAGAGGAAGCCATGGCAATGAAAATGGCGTACCCCACACATGAAGGATTAAATCACAGAAGGCATGTAGACCTAGCTTTAATATTTTTGTTTGACAACTCGTAGGTGATAAGACCCAATCGGAAGGTGAACTTGGGTGTCTACATCATTTCCAAGTTTCTGTTTCTGCGCATCTAGGCTAAAATGCAACCTTGAAGTTTTCAATTTAAACAGGGTCCGCAGTGTTTTTTAAGGTCTCCATTTTAAGGGTTGCAAAATACCATAGTGGTTTGGATGCTAAGCGTAAACCTAGCAATAGTTCTGTGTTTAAAACTAAAAAGTATTGGTGTGGATGTAGCCTAAGTGTCACCACTGTCAAACCCAGCCATATTGTGAAGTGGAAAGCATCCTTTACAAACCCTAACAATACCAATATTTCACTTTCACAATGCTCACAATACGGGCACTCCTTTTACCCTTTGAAACCTGTGCCGCTTGTCTTTTGTTCTTTAACAGCTTTTTATACTACTTTGTGTTGTATGTTGCAAAGAAATGTTTGCACTGGCAGCTCCATGTGGATAATAGCTGTAAGTAACTGTGCTCTTATTGTCATTTGGAGCCAACCATGGTGGCTACGGCTTTATTTGGACAATATGACCTAAATATGAATGTTAAGTGATGCACAAGACTGTGGGTTAATTGCTTGGTTCAACTTTTGGTAAGGTGTCAATAGTTGTTGTAGCTAATCAGTTTAATTTTATGGGATTCGATTAGAGTAACTTTAGGTCAGTAAGGGATTTATAGTGATTGTAATTAGATAAATTTTGTTCGTTGTCCAGCCCTGACTGCAACCCCTAAGGTACCTAATAAAACCCGTCTCTTATGACAAAATGTATCACATCATATGGCTTCTGTTAATCAACAGTTGAACACTGTGGTGAAATTTCTATTAAACTTTATCAGCCACATGATAGTAATCACTATACTTATCATTGTCAGACCATGAATCTTTTTACCTCGCCTTTACAGTCACTGATACTTGTCACTGATACAGTTACTGATACTTGATTATTTCAGTTTTCTGATAATAAATTGACTCAGTCACATGTAATTCAGTTGTGTTGTTCTCTGGTGTTCAATGTCAGTGAGACAGAAAAGGGGAAAGGGAGTCGACATGAACCAGAGAGAGAGGTTGAGGCAAAAAGATCCAGAGAGTGAGGCGAGGAAAAGGTGAGGGAAACCGTTTGGAATGAGAAACAGGCAGAGTGAGAGAGTTGGGCCTTGCCTCCTTATCTGCACATTCCTGTAGAGTGTATGTGAGAGATGGGAGGGGTAGGGTGGGAATACTGATAGTTGTGTGTGTGGTGATTGGCTGAATCCAAAGGTTCCAGTGCTGGATCTGGTTATCTTTCTCAATGCCTTGGCTTACAGTTTGTTTCCACAGACTCAAAAACAAAGTGTTGTGTTATGTTTTGTATGAATGTCTTAAACTTATTTTAGTTTAAATCTTAGTCTTTAGTTGAAAATGCTTTTTTGTGTTAGTCACAGTTTAGTCATTTTTCAGTCCAATCCAATCCACTTTATTTATATAGCACAATTTTAACAAACACAAGGTTTCCAAAGTGCTGCACAGCAAGATAAAAACACAATATCCTTATTATCCTTAATAGCTTTAGTTTAGTTTTAGTTGACGACAGCTCAAATGTTTTAGTCCAGACTTTCAGTCTTTACTTTTAATGAAACTGTTTTCTCTCTTTAAACGAATTCATTTAGGCTAATGCAGGTATTGGTTATTGGAATCAAGGTAACATGGATGAAGTGTTAGAATTTAATTTAGGCATTTTTTTTTTTACAACTACAGGTAATTTCTACACATTTACAACCTTGCATTTCTCCAACAGAGTTGCTAACATTACTTAATTATTTTTTTCATGCCTGTGTGTCCCTGTGTATCAGTCTGTGTCCCATCTCTAAATTTGGAGTTTTTTGTGGGTCTGTGAATGCAGCACAGGCTGAACTCTTCATGGGTTCTTCTGCTCCTCAGCAGCAGGTTTTGGAGTATGAGTTGCTGGGTGGATTATTGATAAGTCGATCTGCAGGGGTCAACAGATGTGATCAGATCAGATCGATGGATGAGAGGTGCAGCTGTTTGTGAGTGAAAGGAAACTTTTAGACCTTATAGACCCTGAAGTTTCCCTTTCACTACACCTGATGTTCTGCTGCTCCGTGCACTCTGTGCTCTGAGAATGTGGGAGAATAGATAACTGAACAGTATATATTCCAACAGTGCTTCTTATGAATGGTCCAACTCCAAAACTAGAAAATCAAAAATCAAAACGTGGTGGCAGATGTTATAATCGTGGCGGGCCACCACATATAAGTTAATGTGTGGGAAACCCTGGAGCTTTGATAGTGCTCAACAGCCTGACAAAGCTGTGAAACAGAAGTGTGGAAACAGCATACTAGCTCCAACAAATTTGAGGTTTGAGATTTATATTTAAAAGATTCAGTGTTGCTGTTAGACAGGTTAGACGCAACGCCTGGAGGACTGTCTTCAGAGCTGCTCTGCCCAGTTGGCACAAGCTAACACAGCAGCAGCGGCTAACATCCAACACTTATTCTGTTGTTAAATCCGTTAATTACCATTAGGTTACATTAGCTGTGTGATGCATACAGGTAGCCCTGTCACTGTGTGTGTGCAGGTGGAGTCCCCAGTTGTACCTGGAACTGAGCAGAGCTCTCATGATAAACAGAGAGGGAGAGAGTGAGAGAGCAGGGCAGGGGCTGAGTGAATCAGTACGCTGCACTGACTTCTTTCTAAATCTGCAACATGTTAGTCTGAAGGTTTAAACTCCTGTCCTCTCACAGAGTCTGTGATTAAAACTGGACTTTTAGCTCTGTCAGAGAAAACTCAGCTGAGTTCAGACTGTTTACATACAACACAGCCACACTCACAGGTGACTGAGCCTCCACCTGCCTGTCAAACAGCAATCAAGCCATAAACCTTCTCTGCGGAGTTGAGTCCGGACAATATTTGTCATAGTTTTCATTAAATAAATTAACATTGGCACATGTCTCGATACATTCCACCAGGAACAACAATGAAAAACAAAAGTGTTTAAGCATTCAGTGATTTAACCCCCTCATGTGCACACCTTCATATCAGCCCACAAAAAAGTAAGAGTGTGATAAGCCTGTAAATGCTGATAACAGTGGCCGTTAGTTGTATCAGTCAGGCTGCACTCATGAAGCAATTTCCTCCCACAACTTTCTAATCGACCCAGACATCAACCAAATGTGACCCCTTTTACATTATTGAATTTGATTATCATTGTAAGTAGGCAGATAACTATAGTTTTACAACGTGAGAGATCACAGTAAGTACAGCCATATGCGTGCATTAGATTTATGTTTTTGGGTGTCAGCTCCAGACTCGGACCTTTACCACCTGCACACCCAAAAGGAGAAAAAAGGAAACTGTTCCCTTTAGCAAAATATCTTCCAGCCCTTAAATACACTCATAACTCTAGTGAGGGTGGGCCCTCAGATCCCAAGAGTGAGCAGCGCTGCCAGAGAGGCTATTTGAAACTTTGAAGTTCATGATAAATCCACAGCGTGAACTAAACCAAGGGAACGGATTGTGGAAAAATGGAAAGTCAGACTCCCACCAGAAGTTACCACTATGTGACCTCGACACTGCCTGTCTCTCTAGGCAGAGAACAATTAGTGTGGTTGAGCTTGGGACGACTTTGCTGCTGGGTAAGCTGCACATGAGATGCCAGCCTAGCCTAACTGTGTGTGTCTGGGTCAGTGGATAGCAGAGAACAGCCCGCTGCACATCAGCTCTGTGGAGCTACACTGAAAATAATCAGAGCCTGCACCTGACCCAGAGGCTCCAATGAGGCACTCACATTATTCAAACGAAAATACATTACCTTTATGAGATACATGTGATTTATGTGATCGTCATACAAGTTGAAATAGACATTAAACATTATATTAAAACTATACAATTAACAGTAGTGTAATCAAGTAAAATGTAGAGTGTGTGCACCCTAAAAGGCAGCTATCATACATTAAATCAGCAGGCTCCTGAGTCAACCCTGTTCAAAACATAACTCAGCAGAGCCGAGCTGTATATAGTTCCACGTGTCTGGGGAACAAAATAACTTTTTCCTGGAGTTTTATGAATATTAAGCATAACACAAGTACTTTTAATTAATTAATCTCCTTATGAACAACTTCTATGAACCAAAGATGCCCTTTTCTTTCCCATTTTTTACTGTAATAGCTAAACTGATGAAGTGATTTGGATCAGTAATTCTTCAAAGTTTGGATTAATTGATTGATGGAGCCCATTTTATGCAAAGGCGATAATTTTCTAACAAAATCTTAAAGGCATCTGTGCTAATCTTGGGAAATGGGATGAAGTATTTGCATCATGTGGAACAGCCATCAGCTGATTTTGCATAATCATATACCTCAGAGATAATTGGCAGGCTTTGTTTTAAACTGGGTTTGGAATTTTTGCACCAGTTTGACTCTGCAAAAAGGTGATGGGTGGTGATTTGACCACAATTGCATGTTATTAAAGATTCAATGAAACATAGACAGATTTATCATAAGCTTAATTGGCAGGCAGCTGCAACAGTAAGACAGAGGCATGTGTAACCATGCTGTGAGAAACATGCTCCCTGACATCACTAGAGTTGTAACCAACATAAGAAAGTCTTGGTTGATTAAAATTCTACCCTCTCTTCAACCAATCAATTGGGCATGGGGAAAGAAAGTCTGCACGTTATCTCTAGATTAACTAAATTGGTCACAGTAGCCCTTTTTAGATAGGAATTGTGCAAATTTGCAGGAAAGCCCAATCGGTCTTTTTTCAGCATTGGCAGTATGAAAACAAAATCGGGGAGTGCAGCAAAATGCCGCCTGCCTACTTTTGTTGATACAGAATGTGCCTTTTTCGGAGCAATGGGGGGCGTGAGCAAGTAACAAAACGTGTAGCTCAGCGTGTGACGTAAACAGTGATGTAGCACTGTTGGGCACCTCGGATCAACTCGCCAATCCAGCTCTGTGTGTCTAAACGCTCGCAGCTTGCCGGCAAGCAGCTTGCCGGCAAAACGGCCCAACATTCGCGGAAAATCTGGCAGTGTAAAAGGGGCTAGTGTCACTTTACCCCGCTGTCCAATCACTGTGGAGGTAGGGCAGGACAAGTGCTAAACAACAGCAACAATGGGAAGAAATCAAGACTGTTGGCCACACAGCCCAGCAGGTCCATCCTTTCTCCCTATGTGCTTCAGCTGTCCCTTCATCCAAAGCAAAGGCCAGAGCAAGTGCTCAACCTTCGGCCAACATTTTTACTTATGTGGATATTCTGTATCATAGCAACCACAAGCAATCAAAGCATCTTTGATGAAAAAAATCTCAGATGAAAAAAATGCTTTGCCTCCACAGCACTCGACTGCTCCGAGCTGGGCTTTTCAAAACAGCATCTGGGAAAAAAAATAGGCATTGCTGGACAGACGGCCTTATGAAAATAACACCAGGGATTGTAAGAGTCCGACCAATGAGAGTTTAGTTAGACAAGAGCATATTGACCAATAAATCAACCATACGACTAGAAGGTGTCAGTCCCAAGCATTCAACTGCTCTCAGTTCTCCATCCATCCGTCTGCCTGTCCTTCTATCCATTTCACTCTGTCTGATTTCATGAGACAGCAGCAGTCGACTTCAGAGGGAAGCATGGCTCAGATTAACGTTTTAATCCAAAAGCCTGGATTATAGGTTTTGTATTTTATTCCTACCCTCACTATACTAGCAGTGACTCTGTGTCAGATAGTTTTCAGTCAGAAGAGTGTGTGTGTGTGTGTGTGTGTGTGTGTGTGTGTGTGTGTGTGTGTGTGAGTGTGTGAGTGCATCCTGTATATTATGTTGAGGAGAGTCCTGGTGGAGGGGTTTTCAGGGAGCTGTGTGGCAGAATAGAGCTGCTGTTTGAGACTAATTAACTCAAGCATATTTGAGCATGTCAGCACAACAGTACATCATTGCTGACTGAGGCTCTGCATCATCATCATCGTCATCTGCCTATTGGCTACTTGCCCTCATCTGCACACCCATGTGTGTGCACACACTTGCAGCCCTCTCTCGTCCCATCACAGTCCCAACTAGAGGTCGACTGATGGTGGATTTTTAAAGGCTGAGACAATAACAATAGTTTGGAGGAGGAAACGGCCGATAGCTGATTAATCAACCAAAATCCAACCTCTCAGAAATGAACGATTGAATGGCGACTACTGAATGCATCTGCTTAATGCCGCAGGTGACGACTGATACTTTGCTGGGTTTATATTGTGCGCTTCACAGGACAGCACAGCACACTAATCTGAAATACAGAATGTAAAGCTTACATTAGAGGCTTTAATGCATTTGCATGTGTTTGCTGATGAGTGCCTGCCCTCCAGAAAGAGCATGTGCGTGTGTCTCTAATTATGTGTTGTTTGAGTGTACTGCTGCCCCACTGTTTCCTTTGGGTCCGGTGAGAAGAGAGATATGGTTACCATGGATATAATTGCCCCAGTGATGAGGAGAGCTTTGGTATAGGGTGGTGGCTCTACAAGATGCCAGTCTAAATGTTCATTCATAAACGTTAGTCTCAACTTTTCTCTTGTCTTCTTCTCTATTACGTGCATCCAGGTTTTGTTGTAGTGTTTTGACCTTTATGGTGTTTTACAGTACACCATAATGACATGTTAACTGTTTTTATTTGTGCGATAAAGAGCTGAATTTCTACCTTTTATGGATGTTTGTGGTTGAAGTGACCTGTGACCTCGGTGTATTAGAATAAGAACACAGTGAGGCGGATCAACCACTTGCACTCATGACTATCTTAAGGTTGAAAGTTGTAGGATGAGGTGAGAATACTGGGAGGAATTTTCAATAGTGTGCACAGGGATTTCTCTGGAAGCTAAAGCTATTTCCTGCAAACAGGAAGTGAGTGTTTTCCTGTGGGTGATGTGGCCGCTCTTGCTTACATCCTGCCTCGGGCTATCGGAGAAGAGCAGGCACACTGACCTAAAGCTTTGTCAGGATTTTACCTCACTCATGCCATCATCAAGACACTCGCTCCTGTTAGCCCCATTGCTCAGTATTTCTATCTTTACCTAAGAATAACCGGGTGTGAATAATACATTGTTCTCTCTTAATGGCACACATGTCAGCCCTCACCCATTCTTTCATCTTTTTTCTTTACTTCTCCCACATTTTCATCCTTTGTTTTTGTCAAAAACAGCATCTTAGACTTTGTGTTTGATACGCCCACTGTGCAAGGCATTCCTGTGGTTCAGATGAAGGGGAGTTAGATGAAGGGAGGTGGTGAGTAATGGGCTCCTGGAAAACCATTTCGTTGGCAAAGCACTGATAAAGAGCTTGTATTGTGCCTCCTCCAAGCCTCCTCTCATCTTATGACATTACTCTTAAGATGAACTCATTGTCATCTGCTGCTTTGTCAGTTTCCTTTTTAAAATGATGAAATAAATTCTATAGGATAATAAAAACAAGATAGGGATGTGTATGACTGCACACCTCTCTGTGCTTTTATTGTGTACTCATTGCCACCAACTTGGTTGTGTGAGTCAGGTCCACATGTTTGTGGCAGTTTCTGGCTGAATGCTTCTTTTTACCAGAACTGAAGTGATGCTCATCAGCTGACTTTTTATATGGTTGCAGACTGGATGGGCGTACAGTGAGCACATTCTTAAGATGTTGGCAGTGTGTGCTTTTGAATGTTTAAATGTGAGCATGTTTTGATGACTGTAGAGACTGAGAGGCATGTGTGAAGACTCTCATGCTCGACTTGACCCTATTTATCATAGCTTTCTGCAGCAGGTTATTATTGTCCGTTTCATCACTCATTTTTTCAGTCCCTTCATCAGTACGCCCCAAAGAACTGGATTAGTCTCTGCCTTTGAAGAGCCTGAGTGAGCTGTTATCTTCTGTACTGGACTCTGTTATGGTGGGCCAGGCAGGGCCAAGCCAGGCTGGCTGTAGCTTGAACAAAGAAGCCCTGTAGTGTTAGATCATGGCTGGGGTGTGTGTGTGTGTGTGTGTGTGTGTGTTTGTGTCTGTGTGCATGCATGTGTCTGTGTCTATGTTTGTGTGCACGAACAAGTACACATGTGTGTGATTGGTGGCTGCTCTTTGTTTCCCAGCCCTAGGCCTTGCTGGCCAGAGCTCAAGCCTGACTAATATGGATGTATAAATACACTAGGCTGCCGTCACTTTGTGCAACATCAAGCGCACCATTGTTTCACACAACTCTGTGACTTCAGAGATAAACCGCATCCTTTGTTCCCGTCAGTATTTTGTATTATTTCTTTACTCCAAAAAGAAAACAAGACACACTTGTGTTTATGTCTATTTCGGCCCAACGTTTTCTTTGCCTGTGATCTTTGCTTTCACACAATCTAAAATGTTTCCGTTACAAAATACATGAGATAACCAAATTACCATTTGACACTGAGCTACAGCTTTTCAACACCGAAAATTCCTCATTGTGGATTTTGTTTCATGAAAGATGAGACCACATCGCATATGAATTAGCAGTTAGAATTCACCCGGTTAAAGTAAATTGTTTGTTTTCCTCTCACGTCTCAGTAACGCTAAGCTAACACGTGACTTGTGCTCTGTTACTGTCTGCTCTGTACCCTGCTTATACCTCACACTCAATCAGCCAGCCTGTTAATCATCACTTCACATTGCAGTGATTAATTACTGTAATAATCTCTTCTGAGACACTGAGCCGTAGTCCCAGTGGAGTAAATATTCTAAGCAGCCTGGTTCCCTCCTTAACCGTCTTGGCTGTCACCAGTTTACTGTGCATCTGTCATAAACACTGCAGCCTGTATTATTCTTTTAAGAAGCTCTTCTTTTGTCACAGATCCCCTGCAGATGTGTGTTCAACAGTAGAGAATCTGCTTTTTTAGATAAAAATATCCTGTGAGAATCAATATCCTACCTCAGTCCTAACTCACCTGCCAACTTGATTGTTCTGTATTTGTTTTATTTGAACTGCATCAAGAGAAGCCATGCAAAACTCCATTTAACCTGTGTGTAATGACACTAAAGATCATTCTGATTCTGACATCTGTCAAGGGCAGGGCTCTTTCCACTCGCAAACTGAACATCATGACACTGTGAATATGCTCTCTGCTGTCAACATTGGATTGTGTTGTAACTGGCCAACTAGTGTCATGACAGTCTTTCAGTATCCCTTTTTGAATGATGAATACAGACTACCGTCGCCTGCTGCTAAGGAGCGTTATTTCCTCTCACGCAGGCTCAGAATATACGTGCTAGTTGGCCATCAGCTGTATTCTTTTCTGTGTGTTCATGTGCAGCTTTTTGGCCAAGACACAGACGATGTGAGGAGACGCAGCAGAGCTATGACTCATACACCTGATCTATGACCTCTTACTGGTACAAGAGTGTCTACGCCTTAATGGCTCATACTCACGTACCGTAAGCCCTCCCTTGCAAGGCTATTGGCAGACTGTGGGGGTGTGGATGTCTAGGACTCCAGTGTTTTCAGAGGGTTTAGATTTGGTGGAGCAAAATATATTTAACACAAAAGGTTTACCTCCTCTTCATTGCCCTAGCTTGCTTTGGAATAGGGATTTAGTTTAATGGTTAGCAAGCAATGTGCATGTGTGAGAAATGGGAAGAGACAAGGGAGCCGAGAATAAAAAGGAACGTGTCATTCAACATGTCATCCTCTACAGTTTTATGGGCCCTGCCCATTGGTATTGTGTATGTATGCTGTATAAGCAGCCCACAGCCTTGCTCTTGCTCTCCTCCTCCCTCTCCCTGCCTATCAGTGCAACCCACAGTTCAAGGACAAGGCCACCTGCCCGCCTGACCGCCTGGTCACATGACCCCAGCATGCTGTTGTTTCTCATGGTGTAGCCCCCCTAGGTCTGCTTGGACTGTTGGATGAATGAATGGATGAACGGATGGATGAATATATCACAAAACACTTTAGAGGAATGGATGTGTTTGGGAATGTTGGGGGGGAGCTGTGGTTAAATGGGTCAGGTCCCTTCACACAATAGTGGCGTTACTGTGGGAGTTGTAGGGGCAGACAAGGGAGGGGAAGGAGAGAAAGAGAGGGGGAACACCCGAACCCTTTGCGCCAATTATGGACATAAATAACATCCACACAGAGCTGCCATGGAAATTAGGGTCAAAGGGTTAACTGTGTATTCTCGAGGTTCAGGCCAACTGAACTGAACAGAATGAATGGAAAAGATTGAAACACAAACACAGGATAGGAGACCTACAGTAACTACAGCATACACTACTGCCTACAGGACCAGAGGCCTATATGAAGGTGTTCAGCCTTGTGTTAAAACAGTGCAGGGCGCTACCTTGGTGGTTGTGTGCTATTTAGGTACCAGTAAGACAATGAAATATGATCCAGGATGTCCAGTTAAGTAACATATTGATGCATCGAAAGGCCTATCAGATGTCCAAACACTGCACAGCTTGTAATACTCACTGACAGGAACTCTGGAAAGTTATCACGGCAGCTATTTTATTTTGTGTGAAGTTTGGCAATCACATTACAAAGTAGTCAACCAGGGATCTGTGCTTGTATGTAGGCATGTGTGATTGGCAGTGCAGTAGAGCTTTAGCCAGCATGCCACTACTTGTCAAGTATTAGATTAACCACCAACTAATTTGATAATTGATTAATTGGTTTGAGTATTTTTTAAGAGTTTTCTCTCATTCCAGCTTCTTAAATGTGAATATTTTCTTGTTTCTTTACTCCTTCATGACAGTTAACTGAATATCTTTGGGTTGTGGACAAGACAAGACATTTGGGGGGGTCATCTCGGGCTTTGGGAAATACTGATTGACATTTTTCACCATTTTCTGACAATTTATTGACTAGTTGCAGCCCTGCAAGTTCCCAGGGATAAAGATGACATATTGCTTGTTTTGTTCTGTCTGCAGTTCAAAACCTGAAGATAAAAAATGACTCCAATTAATCGATTATTTAAAACATCCATTTGATTTACTTTTGATTGAATCATCTCTCAATCGGTCATTTAAAAAGTTCCTTGTTAACTTTTACATATGTTTTGAGCAGAGTCGTGTCTTCTTCCCAACAAACCTACAGTATTATGTGCCTGGCCGTTTCTAAAAACAACAGACGCTCCCATCAGCTGGCTCTTCGTCTGTGTCCTCATCATATGCAGTTGGCAACATTGCAGTGTGAACCTGCTGTGTGAACTGTGTAGTTAGGTTAAGGGGAGGTGATGACAGTAATGATCATGATGATGTTGAAGATGATGGGTGAGATGGTTTGGGGATTAGGTGATGATGAAGGGGTGCAGGAGTGAAATTATCACAATGATAGGGTGGGCAGGTGACACGGTGTGTTATTTTAAAAAGCTGATAATAGAAGCAGTGGTAAATAAGCACCCTGCCACGTGTGGTGGTGTTTATGTTTTTTACTTCGCCTGCCACATTGGACTGTGCTCAGCACTCTGCCACAGACAGCTGTACCATCACTCCCTACAGGCACAGACAGACACACAGACAGACAGGACAGCAGTGTTGCTTCATCAGCTGGAGGGATGCACAGTAAAGATGTAATTTAAAGCTGAGGATATAGCACGCAGGGAGTTTTAAAAAGCTGCTTTAAGACACAAATTGTCTGTTTGACCTAATAGTAGTAACATATTCTTGTAGTTTCATGTTAGGATTTTTCTAGCATTTTCTGTGCTTAATGTGGAGTAAATATAATTGAAAAAAGCCTATGCTAAAAGACAAATCATGCATAAAGAGAAACCTTTGTGATGTAACTGAATTAGAGAATGAGTGAAAGGAAAAGATGCCTGCCTAGCATCAGTTTAATCCAGTGTGGCAGGTCAGAGGAGCAGCTAAATACCGTCTTTGCTCCAGCTCTCTCGGATGACCCAGCCAGGAATAATACACGACTGTTCACTCAGTCTCCTGAACCTCAGTCAGTCTCTGCCGGCTGTTTACTCATGCTGCTGTCATTCATAATCTTTTCACATGTAGACTTTTAGGACTCCGGGACTTAGTCGTGCAAATAAGCAATAGAGTCTACCTTGCTGGTAGCCAAACAACAACCCTGCCTGCTGAAACTGAACAGGATATGGGAGCACTAAGCGTGCATGTAGTTTTTAGACTGTCACTCTTATCTAAAGCTACATATCAACAGTGGTTCATTTCCAGAATTTTATGAGTCAGTGACATTTTGTGTGTGTTACATAAGTATGTCTTGCACGCCTGTTAAACGTGCCCTCGTTGAGTTACTACTGCTCTTCCTTATAGTAACAGAAAGATTTCACAATAAATAACATGAGTATGCCACCTTACATATAGTTACAGCTAAAAGTTATCATCAAGTTGTCTCAAAGTCTACAAGAATGGAGCATCATAAGCTTCACAAAGAGAGTGTGTGTTGCAGGATTATTGTGATAGTATACATTTGTGTATGTACTTTATTAACTGGCCTCAAAATACTGATCCTTTCCCTCTTGTTTCTTGCTTTGCAGAGTGCAGCGATGGAGGAAACGGTCATATGGGAACAGCACACAGTGACCCTTCACAGGGTAAGTGGTTACAACTCTTAAATCCATTCTCCCCTTCTCTTTTGTCTTTTTCCCCCCTCTCTGCCTGTCTCTGGCATCTTAATCCTGCAGTATGTCTTGTGTGTTCTTCACTTTTTCCTCCCTGTCTCTTCATGCCCATCCATCTCTCTGCACTCTCTGTACTGAGAGGGCCAGCTGTAGCAGCAGGATGTGTGGTACTGAAACAATAGTCAAGGAACCCAGATGGCAGGAAACAAGGCTAAGGAAGACAGAAATCAGCATCCACATCCTTACTACTTCATTTCGCTTCCTTCCTGTTGGCAACACACTCCTCTCCTTAACACAGCTCCAGGGAAAGAGGTGGATGATGGCTTCAGTCCATGTGCTTTTTATCCTGTGTTAAGTCACATGTAATTATGATAGATTGCACCGGTGCATCTAATTGATGGCCCCCCCCTGGCAACATCATCAGATTAACTGTTAAACTATTCAAAGCCATATTCTCCCAGCTGTAGCTGGTATATTAATATATTCATTGTCTTGTAATGCTCAATTTCTTGAATGTACTTTGTTGTGAGATACTAAACTGTACTGTTAGTTGATGCTGTTGTGCAGTGGGATTGTGTAGAGCACCTGTCTAGACTGGCCTGCTTGCTGTAATCTAATTAGTAGCGGCTTTATTGAGGCTGAAGGAGCGGCCCAGTGTGGCCTGCGGTTCTTTGCCTTGTGGTTCTCCTGTGTTGTTGTGGTTGTAAGATTAGCCATTTACATCACATGGCTTTCTCCCTTGGTGCTGGCTTTTGCTCAGGCAAAAAACACAGCAGTCCTCAAAACCTCCATGGAAACCTCTTGGAAAAGTAGGAAAACAACTTGCAAATGCATAGCTTTGCTGTAGACTACAGTAAAAGTATATTATATAAGTATATATTTTTAATGAAATTGTACATTCAATGATAATTAGCCTACAGAGAGCCTGTTAGTCTGTTTTTGTTTACAGCAAAGCCTGTTATGAGTTTAATGTATCTGCCATTTATGCTGTATCAGTCAGTGTGTATGTATTTCTGTGTGTGTAGGCCCCAGGTTTTGGGTTTGGTATTGCCATCTCAGGTGGGCGAGACAACCCTCATTTCCAAAGTGGGGAGACGTCCATTGTGATATCTGATGTGCTGAAAGGAGGGCCTGCAGAGGGACTGCTACAGTAAGTCTTTCACCACTGCCATCAATTTTTTGTGGGTTGTAGGAGCACTTATAGTTTGACCTCGGAGTCACATAAAGTAAGCTCCTATTTATTATATTATATACCATCCTTGTATTAAGAGCATTGACTGACAAAGATCTCCGCAGCTATGTAGACATTGTTAATGGATTTTGTTTGTTTGTTTCAGAGAAAATGATCGAGTGGTGATGGTTAATGCAGTCTCTATGGACAATGTAGAGCATGCATACGCTGTGCAGCAGCTCAGAAAGAGTGGCAAAAATGCAAAGATAGTAAGTTTGACACTGAAGATATTGAAATTGTGTGACATTGTGTGAATTTCCGTGACCCCTGAGGGAAAACCGCAATACTTGTCTCTCTAACACTCAACACTTCCTGTCTATTCCAAGACTATTCGTCGGAAAAGGAAAGTGCAGATCCCTGTTTCCCGGCCAGGGGACAGGGAGACGATGTCGGAGCATGAGGAAGAGGACAGTGATGAGGAGGATGGATATGACCACCATAGTGGTCGTGGTGGCCAAAGTGCCTATGGAGGAGCAAGCGGAGGCACTGGCAGGCGTCCTGATCGTGAGCGTAGCAACAGCGGCAGGCGGGATAATAGTGCCTCGCGGGAAAGGAGCATCTCACCGCGCTCTGATCGCCGATCACAAGCCTCCTCTGCGCCACCCAGGCCTTCCAAGGTCACCCTTGTAAAGTCCCGCAAAAATGAAGGTGAGTAACAAAATGTCCAAGCACATGAGGAGTTGATTGAGTGTCTCAGAGTAAAGGTCAATCAGAGCTTTAATCTCATTTGCATAGAACTAAATGATGCGTCAAATTGATGTTCGCTGTTAATATTACTTTATTTTTATTAACTCTGAAAGTAGAGTATGGACTGAGGTTGGCCAGCCACATCTTTGTGAAGGACATCTCTCCTGAGAGCCTTGCAGCCTGGGATGGAAACATCCAGGAGGGAGATGTCGTCCTTAAGGTGAGCGTGTTTGGGGGAGATGTGGGTTTTAAAAGTGGGTAAAACACAGTCAGTGAGGACATTGACATAAAAAATAGAATGAGTGAGGTGGGGTGAAAGAGGAGGAAGCATCCGGTTTTACTGAAAACTTTAACCAGTCTGCAGTGGCGATCTGTGAGCAGCTGAAAGTGGCTCGCAGAGTGAGGTCACAGTTCATTAGTATGCAGACTCACCAGCAGGAATACCACACATTCCACCATTCCTTTGAATTTTTATCCACTCAATCTCTGAGGAGGGAAAAATCCTCCTTCACGTTACAGAGATGCATTCAGAGTCTAATTTACTGTATCAATTGTTCTGAGGAGAGGCTGAGACATGTTCCAGTTGAAATGTGGTTGCTGGATAAAGACCAGTGGGAAAAATACGTAAATAAAGATTATTAAGTTTGGCTTTATACAAAATATATGATGGGGGGAAAAAATTACGGACTCTCTGTTTCTAATTTTTAAACTTGTTTGTAGCCTCATAGACATCATTATTTGTCTATCAGTTACCCTGAGTTACCTTGAATTGATGGAGAAAACTTTTTCTTGCATACCTCCTCAGTGAACAAAGAATCCAGACACAGCCAACATTATTGATGAATTGCAGTAACGGGGGGCTGTGTTTGACAACAGCAAAACTAAATCAAAACATCCGCTTACAAACTTTCACACAACTCCTGCAGTATAATCTAAGTCTAATTTATCTGGTCGTATGATCTGTACTTTCCAAACACGTGGCATTTTTTGCTAAAACCTTACCCTTCAGCATAAAGAGTCTCATGCTCTGATGGGTAGCTGCCTGAACCACGTGCATTCGAACTCTGCTTATGAGTAGCGTTCAAATGCACACTAAAATGCATGTCTATGGAGAACAGTTTACAATTTTTCTTTTCCTTTTGGTG
The DNA here is from genome assembly GCF_006386435.1 of Epinephelus moara. Lineage (NCBI taxonomy): Eukaryota > Metazoa > Chordata > Actinopteri > Perciformes > Serranidae > Epinephelus > Epinephelus moara. The sequence continues at coordinate 29,513,331 of NC_065506.1, forward strand.
ATCCTGTAGTTTTCAGAAGCACGTTGTGGGGTCTACAGACAAGCTGTGTAGTGGTGATGACTTGTGTATTCAGTTCTCATGCTGACCCTCTCCTCTACCTCGGGCAGATCAATGGCACTGTTACAGAGAACCTATCGCTAATAGATGCCAAGAAGCTGATTGAGAGGTCAAAGGGCAAGTTGAAGATGGTTGTGCAGAGAGATGAGCGAGCCACACTGCTCAACATTCCCGACCTTGATGACAGCATCCCGTCAGCCAATAACTCCGATAGAGATGGTGAGTCATTTGATTACACAAAGACCATGTTTTAAAAAAAGACAATTCTTTAATTTTTTGAAGCACCAAGAAAGAAGTTAGAATTATATTTGTCTTGTTATTTTAACTCGATCTTAATTTACTTATTGATTAAATGCTAATACATGTAAAATTTCCATTTCACAGACATTTCAGAAATACATTCACTGACATCAGACCATTCCAATCGATCCCACGGGCGAGGTAGTCGATCACGTTCACCTGACAGGCCCGAGCCATCGGACCTTCTCCGTCACTCACCTCGGCAGATCAGCAATGGCAGGTAAGTGACGCACACAAGCACACACACACATCTGACTGCAAATCTGTTGATGAGACACAGCTGTCACACATGCCACAGTCATACATTCATACTCCCACCACTCCAACTTCATACATCATGTTCACACCCACGGGTTAGTGGGTGCTGAGTAAGTACCTTGCACCACTAATGCATAAATCAATGGGTAAAGACATTGCATGCATAAACCATCACACTCCCCACGGAGCCATCACTGGGTTCCAATAAGGCCTTGCTCTGGGAGAGGAGTGGTGAGGAGAGAAAGGATTGATCCACCTCCTCCTGCTGGACTAACGTCTTGCTTTGAAGTGTGCTAGATATTTTTAACCATTTTCTGTACATGGAATCACCTTCAAACCGTATAAGGTTGTCTCAGCCGTATATCGTCTCTCACTTTAAGTCTCGCAAAGCTAGGTTTGATTTATATTCAGCACAGCTTTTACTGTTGTTGCCATTACTCATGCCAATGACCTGAACATTAGTGCTTGAAATAAAGTCTATATTTTATAATGCACATTCGATTAATGCATAATTAAACCATGATTCACAGCTATTTTCTGCATATACTCTGTACTGATTAAGTGCTGTTGTGTTGATTCATGTTTCTTTGTCCCCTTTTCTTACTGCCAGTTGGAACCTCCAGTAAGTTATCTGTCTTGTAGTTTAGAGGCTGCATAGTTTCCTGTAGCTGATAAACACATAGATGGCAAAGGAGAGCTAGAGAAAGACATGCAAGAGACTGAAGTTTCTCTCAGATGGTGTGGAGCTTGGGTATTGTATACTAACTAGGCAAGAACAAGATACTGAGCTTGGTTGAATGGGACAAGATGACTAACTCCGGTTAATGAAACAGGACTGGGGAGTCAAACAGGCTTGGCAGATTTTGGAGCAGTCCCATGTTAATCCTGTCATCGGCTATGTGTGATACTTTGAGATAGGAGTGGGTATTGAATCAGGCGCCCCAAACCTTGTGACCTTTAACAGTTGTTCTGGATTGAACTGTCAGCATCTCGTATAACCAGACCTCCTTTACATCATATTTGTATAGGACTTGGGTCACAGACACAGGATGCTGCCATACTTAAACTAGGGCTGTCCCAAACAACAGTTTTGGGGCATCGAAGCTTCAGTGAGAAACATCTGTAATTCATCAAAGCTTTTAATTAATGTTGCTACTTGTTAGCATGCAGGTCGCACATTAGCTGTAAAAGCTAGAAATAAGAATATTTGGCAAGGTGGCTAAGCTGTTCGTTGTAGATTTGTGATATGCCAGTGTCCTTTGGCATATCTGGGACTCAACGTTTTGGGAATCGTCTTTGCAAATTTTGAAATTATTCCAAACACTTGACCTTTTCGACATCTTGCAAGCTGGTCACTTGCTGGTGACTGACATTACATAAGAGTGAGCTGAAGTGACAAAACTATCACTAAGTGTAAATGTCCTTGTCTGAGAATAACTAAAAGTAATAATTTTGATGCATAATAAATAATGTTGATAACTCTTCATTAATTTATGGGCTGTTTTGGATTTTCTTTGGATAATGCATACAGTATCTTTACAAAAAAAAACCTGCTGCATTTGAATACTTATTTGGACGTTGCTTACTTAAACTATGAAGCATTTGGGTCAGCCCTGCTCAAAGCCCCAAAAAAACTCTGCTACAGAGAACATGTTGAGATAGAAAACTATCCAGAGGTGCTATTTCATTTTCAGTTTCATTGCCAATCAAGTAGTGGCATTTTTCTCCAGACTTTTGTGATGTTGATGACATCAAGGTCTGATTATGTGAGATACAGGTGCCCAACATGCTGTTTATAATAAACTCTCTTCCTGAAGGGAGAAATACCTCACAGGATCAGATATACAAAACCCAACTTAAGCTTAAAAAACAGTTGTCTTTTTAAGATATTTCTTGCCTTAATTGTTTTGCACAAACACAAAGAGTGTTGTAGCTGCAGGATGGTAGTTCAGTGTGCTGCTGTTAGTTTAGCTCTCTGGCTTACTAGTTGCTTGTCAGTGTTATCATATAACTAGATTAACCCCCAGTGATGTCGTTTCATTAGATAGTATGTTGTGTCAGAATGTGGAGTAACCTTACTTGTTTTAATGCAGGATGAGGGCAGGGTCACTGTTGCACAGATTGCTTCCAATGTAAGTGAACGAATCCCTCTGATAACAGGCCAGTGTGTTTTTGTTTGAACGTTTATCACTGTTATACTTTTGTTGCTCTTTTCCTGATTCCTCCTTTATCTCTGTGCACCAAACTTATGCCAGTCCAGCAGTAAGAAAACAAAATGTTCAGTCATTTTACTTGTGTGTATTATTGCACATTTAGCACGACTGGTTAACTCGTAAACACGTTAACTGTCATAAGAGGAGTTACACCTGCTTCTCATGTGTTTGTGGTTGAAGAAGTAACTAAGGAAACAACAGTCTGACTGTTAAGAGCCTGTGATGTAAGGCAATGTTTCTACTATCTCCCAGTTTAGGAGGGGGAAAATAAAGGAATTTGACATACTTCCCACAGTGCTTTGCCCCAGACCAGATGGTTCGCTTAACCTGATTGGCTGTAGGGCTTAGAGGCATGCTATTCCCCAGGGCATGGTGCTGTCGCATGTTTTTGAATCAGACATATCAGAAACGCCCTTCATGCAGAGTCTCTCTTAGTGAGCATGAGTGTACTTTGCACATAGGCTCTCTTCAAGGAATTTAATTCGTCTTGATAAGCATCATGGTTCAACTTACAGATACATTTGTGTGAGTAATATTTGTTTCATTTCTAGTTCTTGATGTGCTAATCTTAGCGTTAGATTGTTTGTTTACAGGGGTGAACTTTTGCTCTTGCACATTTTGTTTGTTCTGCAAGAGTTGTCACTAAATTGAGTCAGTTTTGTTCTTTAAATATTTTGGAGCTTGTGGATGAATATGAAATTATAGAGACCGGGACTGTAATGCAGTGTAGAGATTCTGGTGTGGCCGTACCATATTTTTTGCATTGTTTTTGATGTCTGTGCAGCCACATCTCTCCTGTTCCTTCACTTTTTCCGACTCTCGCTCCCCTTGCTCCCTCTCGTCTGTACCCATACTGTAAGAATGTGTAAGCAAGGGGATTGAACAAAGGCTTCTGTCAAATGGTGTTTGTCAGCATGAAGCCGTTTTTAGCACCATTCTGCAGCAAGGAACAGCAGATTTAGGCCACAACACTCTCCCTCACTCCTCTCTGTCTTTCTGTCCCTTGCTCTGTTTGTTTGTCCCTCTCTTTCTCATTCATCCATTACAAACACACAGACACAAACACACACTCTTGTCTCTCTCTCTCTCTGCCGCTACAATTCTGTTATTTATCCTCAGGCTGCAGCTCTCAAACAAATCCCATACACATCTCTCTAATGCTGAAACTGCTGACATATAAAATTGCACAGATCAGATTCATGTGTAAAGCTGAGTTGTAGTGAGAGATGCTGACACAGTCAATGCTGGGGATTCATGACTACGGCCAAAATTATAATCGCAGTTCTTTTTTTAAATATTGAGATCACAATTATTTATCTCGCTGATTCATTGATTTTAGGGACAAAATATTTTTATTGCACTTCCACATGTAAAGAAACCAAGCACTGCTTTCACTTCCATGTGACACTACGTTCCTGCTAACATACAAATCTTTGCATTAAAATAAGACTTAGAAATAAGGTTCTTCTTTACCTGAATTTAGTCCATCTCCTAGACGCAAAATATGAACAAAATTGTAACAAAAATAGAGGCTAGCTAAAAATAAATATGGCTTTCACAGTGTCACGTTATGGTGACGAGCTGTTTTGGATGTCTGAGGTGACACTAGAGAAGGACTGGGATCCAGTGAGACAACATTAGTGACGTCATGCATTCATTGTACTGCATATTATGGTGTTTTTTTAGGTGGCTAACAAGTTAGTTGTGTTGCTTTGAGGAGCAGTCACATCTCAAGCACTCTTTGCATATGATTTGTTCTCCTAAATCCAAAATTCTTCCCAACAGTGGATGATGAGGATTGATGACGGATTTTCATTTTGCCTGTTTACAGTCACAACATTCAGAAACGTTTTTTAACAGGCTGCTGCTGCAGTGTGTGCACGTATCGCCTTGACAGCTCTTCAAAAGTGGAGGCTGACTGTTAGTTTCGGAAGTGCTTGATTTGATATGCAGCAGAGGTTTCTATTAGCAAAGCTCTGATTTTAAACGATAATATTTCATTCAAGAGTGGTCATTTAGGTGTCGGAAGTCAAAATAGTGATCATTAGGTTGATTGTGTAGGCTTGGTCAAGGCCCTAGAAAAGGCCGGCCATGCTGCGGTGAGAAGAAACTGTAAATAAAGTCAGCAGCTGTGCAGCTAACAGGTTTAACCCTAAGGGTCAGTCATTGCGTGTAAATGAATGTACTTGTGAATGGATTTGCATTGATGTTTTGCCATCTTTTATTTATGGCTGACTACACTGTTCTGTACACTTTGCCTACACTGTATATTTTCATACCACATGAGCAAAAATGAGAGAATGGGAGAAGTTTCCTAGTCTGAGCTGGTGGCACAGCCTGCACCTTCACATTCTTCTAGAAAAGCTTCTGAATGCAGCTCAAGTACTGTGCCAGCAGGCAGTCATGTGACCAGATTGGAATTCAACCATTGTTTTAAGCAGCAGAGGCCTTTCTACTCTGTTAGACATGGCCTACAAGACTCTCTCTCACATACACACACTCTCACACACACACACACACACAGTTTCCTCTTGTTTATTCTATCCAGGTTAAACAGGAACTTGAACTGAAAAGTATCCTAACTCAAGAGTTTATGTTGGGAGACTTGGTTTGATTTTTCTTTCTCTGCCTGTGTGCTTTTATTGGAACGGTTATTAAAATGTGAGTTTACATTAGTTTTCCAGAAAGAAATTAATTTGGAAATATAAAATATATAAACAATGTCTGCTTCAGTTGAAATTAACAACAGTTGCTGGTTGGGAATGTAGTTTTGACACAATGCATGTATGACACCATTAAACTTAGGACTGGTGACGAATTTGCAGGGCCCTTTCTTTTATTAGCTTCCTGTCTCCTCATTAAATTTTCTGTCCATGTGCTGCATGGTTCATGCTATTTCCTTTCAGGACAAAATTATATAAACACATACAAGGTCATTCTTACACCCACTGAAACCAGCAAAAATGTTGCAGTCATTTAAGGATTCCATTAATGGAAACTGTCTTTGTTTACAGCCTTGACAGTCCACTCGTACTGAATTGCCATGTTATTTTTGTCTGTTTCAGCCATCGAAGTCGAGATGAAGAACGCGTATCCAAACCAGGGGCCATGTCCACTCCGGTCAAAAGCTCTGACGATGGTGTCTTGTCACAGGCCAGCGACCAGGCCAGCTCCAGAGATGACAAACAGTTACCTCCGCTGCCTGGTACGGAAACCTCTGCCTGTCAGCCATCAGCTCTAGGGATTAGTGTGGTTTCTCATGTTTGTCTCAGCTTTCACCACCTTTTATACTTCCTCATCTCATTGTCATTAGCACAGTAGGGTTTCAGTAAGGTCATAAAGAGATTTTCACTAAGGCTCAGTCTGCATGTTGCTGTGGTTTAATTAACTCTACAAGTATTTTTTTTCCCTGTAGAGCTGTGCATAAAGAAAAATTATTAAGAGAAGGAGTGTGTCAGGTGTCAGATGCACCTTTACAATAAACTCCACTGTGACTGTATAAAGCACCTAAAAGAACACAATCTAAACTGTTGTTTATTGGGTGATATCATGGTTTTACATGTTTTGCTATGTTTGTTTTTGTGGCAGAACCAAAGCCAGTTTATGCACAGCCTGGTCAGCCTGATGTGGACCTTCCTGTCAGCCCCTCTGATGCCCCAGTACCCAGCGCTGCTCATGACGACAGCATCCTCAGGTAAATGTCCTTGATGCTCACGTCCAAAGCACCTTTAGCCAGATTAATACTTTTCATCTGCTCATGTCCACAAGGGGCTGCATGGACCCTTATGTTGATGTCTGCACACAGCCCAAAATTCGTGACCATGCAGATTGTAGATATAGCAAGCGCACCGCACATGCATGCTCCAGTTACAGGTGGTGCTTCTCCTCATCGATGCTTCTCATGTCTTGCACTAGTGTGCTGCATTCCCTGTACCTGGTCCTGCTCTCATTAAGCGGTCACACAATATATTTTCTCCTTTTACATGCTTCTTCTTGTTCAGCCAAAAACAACAAACACAGGAGCTTTTTTTTTGCTGTTGTGAGGTCGCCATTTTCTTTCCTGATGTGCGTGCTTTCTCTTCTTATTTGTCTGGTTCTTGATTTTTATCGTGGTTTGCAAATAGTGTTATGGTGCATTACCGCTACCAACTTAAATGAAGTGTGGATTGAGAAATGTGCATGCCTGGAACGCTTGACCGACGTGGAGCCTGGGGATTGAAGTATGAATGGAACCAAATGCACGCAACCAGTATAGGTCCGCAGCTGTTAGGTGCAAGCCTTTACAGTATCGAGTGTATATATTCACTTTATTATTCACTTAAAAAATAAGCTTACCTGTCATATACTTGAAATTAGTTCAGATATTCTGGTTGTTCTGGCTCTGACGTTAACATCACACTCTGCTTGCATGAATAGCTGGCTGTGTTCTGTGTCTCTTGCAATGATTGTTTTTAAATCCACGATTTGCTGACCTTTTTGCCTAATGCTACCTGTCTACCTGTGTTCTCCTGCAGGCCGAGTATGAAGCTGGTCAAGTTCAAGAAGGGAGAGAGTGTCGGTCTGCGGCTAGCAGGAGGGAACGACGTGGGAATTTTTGTGGCAGGTGTTTTGGAGGACAGTCCTGCTGCCAAGGAGGGGCTGGAGGAGGGAGACCAGATTCTCAGGGTACGCTACACTCCATTACTTACGCAACACGGCGACTGCTTGCCTTCTGCAGTAACATGTAAATGTGAAATGTAGTTATTGAAATAGTGGGGAGGGATTAAAAGAATCCCACTTTTACACATTTCTGCTGGAGGACCCTGATTTGACCGTATATATTTTACCGTTTTTGTCTACATGTACATGAGAGATATTTTAGAAAGGGAGAATATTGCCAAGGCAGCAGTTCAGTGGGTTGAAAGGACAAATCATTTGGCAAAAATTGAAGTTTAAATAAGTGTATCTAATTCGTGTTTCACAGCTGAAGTGGACTATTTTTTTTTTTTTAATTCTGTAAAAGATGTCCTTTCATTGCACCGTCTGTCAGAGCGCTCCAAGAAAAAAACTCCTCAGGCTACACTGTCATTATCAAACATGCCAGCCTCAGTTGAAAAATTGGACTGCGGTAGGGAGGAAATCTGTCGCTTGTAAACACAAGTTTTACAGTAATCGGGTGTGTAAGTGTATTCTCTCTCCGACCAGATTCTTCCCAGTAACTTGTTGGTTTTGTAGCCATGTAAACACAGTGTGTGTGTTACTTCTCTGAGTCACAGGTAGATGTTGCTGATGTCGATCTTTTCGTTAAATGCTTTGTATTTGCAGTGTGTTTTTTTCGTATTATGTAGCTTGCAACATGATTTTAAGGTAATGTTTTCGTTCAGAGTTCATTCAGGCTTTCTTGTTTAGAAAGTATTAACTGTGCCTATTTTTTTCCATGTCACATGTATGAAAGTGGGAAGAACATCTGGTGTTATTGTCAAAATAGTGGCTGCCCACACTAACTAATCAGTAGTGAAACTATGTGATTCCATGGCCACAATAGTTTTATTTCTGTGTTAAGAGATCTTGGGAATACATTACAATGTATCTGTCAGTGTGTGAGTCATTGCGAGTTCTGCCTTGTGTCAAAACTCCCCTTGTTTCCAATGTGAAGACACAATAGAGGTCGTTCTTGCACTCTGACCTCGGAACAGTTGACTTTCTGTCTCACTGAACACTAGACTAACAGTGTTGATGGGATGATGAAAACCCTCTTGATGTCAGTGTTGGATCCATTCTGACATGTTTATACAGCAGCCAAGCATTACATCTGCTTTGTTTAATGCTTTAACTGTGAAGCTGTATAATCGTGCTCTGCGCAGACAGTTCTTTATCCCCCATGACATAAACATTTATAGACTGCTTTTATCTCATAGACAAATCTGTCCATTACCGAATCTCCTTCCCTTAATGAATATACTATGTCTTGTGTTCCTCCCACTCCAGTGTGTGTTCTCTCCACTGTGCAAACACTCCTCAGAGACTTTAAGGACATTGTTTTCCATCTTTAGATGGTTTCCCTTTGGTCATGGTGTGCTAGTGGAGATAAAGACGTCAAGCCCTCTCCTGTTTCTGGGAAGGATAAAGGTGTCTTTCTGAGGTTCAGTGATTCAGACCATGTGTTTCTGGTTCCCCTGCTGCCCCTCAAGCAGAGTCAATAAACAGCAGTTATTGTGTTTGGGATGTAGGCTGCAGATGAGGAGGAGGCTGCATGGTTGAGGGGGGAATACACTGCCCTGCTTCTGTTGAGGAAGTTTTTCTTTCCCTACGTTACTTCTGAGAATAAGAAGAACATATGCTAGAGTTATTTGGAAAAAGTAAAGATGTTAAAAGTTGAAAAATGAGTACACTTTCAACAATTGTTAAGCATTAAACAGTGATTATTGAAAAGTGTATGAGGATTAAGGAGGCCTTCTGTAACATGGCTTAAGAGTTCATAGGTTACTGTTTTGTATGGTACTCTACTAATCCTTCAGTGGACTTTAAGTTGACTGTTAATTGCTCCGTCTTCTGTTCTGCATCCGTAGGTGAACAATGTGGACTTTGCAAACATCATCCGGGAGGAGGCTGTGTTGTTTCTGCTGGATCTCCCAAGAGGGGAAGAAGTTACTATTTTGGCCCAGAAGAAGAAGGATGGTGAGTGATGGCAGTATAAAGCACTGTGTCAGTTGTGTAAACGCATCAGGCATCAAAACGAGCACATTTAAAAGGTTGCTGTCATCATCTCTGTTATTTTCTGCTTTTTCCTTAGTGTACCGGAGGATAGTGGAATCGGACGTGGGTGACTCCTTCTACATTCGCACACATTTTGAATATGAGAAAGAGTCACCGTACGGGCTGAGCTTTAACAAGGGTGAGGTGTTTCGTGTTGTAGACACGCTCTACAACGGCAAGCTAGGCTCCTGGCTCGCTATCCGTATTGGCAAGAACCATCAGGAAGTGGAAAGGGGCATCATTCCCAACAAGAACAGGTAAAAGAAGTTTTAGGTCACACCTTTAATACCTGTACGGCTTGTTGTGGCACTTTATGAATGGGCAGGGGCGGAGGCAAAGGAATGTAAGCATTGTGGTTAATCTGAGAATTGCATGAAAAGATTTGAGAGCACATTTACATTTATTCAATCTTCTCTTTTTTTAAAGGGTATTATTTGTATTTCTGTAACTGTATTTAAGAAAATAATTCTGTGTTATAGTCCGCATAAACTGGAATTTCTTTAAAAGTAGGGCATTTTTAGTTTTTAAGGATTATTGCGTGAGGTTTGTGAGGACTCTGTGAGGCCCATGTGTCTGAGGATATGTACTGTAGCCCATGATCCAGCATCGTTTTATCTAGGCCTGCCTCTACAGCCTTCAACAGCCCCTGGCAATGTTTACACAGAGATTCCTCACTGTCCTGCTGACAGAGCAGACATCGTTTTCCACATGCTGCGTGCATTTCTATTGCTTACATTTAAGCATTGTGAAATATGTCTCCGCTTCTCTGCCAAGATAAACTTGCCTCCCTGGATATTCTTTCAAAATATAAATCCCTAAAATCTCACTCAGCATTCAATAATATTATTTTTAAAAACATGCATCAAAGGAAGAACATTGTTATTAAAAGCCAAAAGGAACGAGTTCTTCCCCAGTAGGCCCACTGCATTACTAACCTTACTGCTTACCACTGTTTGTGTTGTTAGAATGTATTGACCCATCTGCAGTGATCTTAATATGTAAACTGTAGGGAACAGACTAAAAATGTTCCCACTGACTGTGTTTACATGCACAAAATATTCCTACTAAGTTTACATGGGTAATGAAAAGGAATATTCCACTGATATTCCCATTTACATGCAGCCATTCACACTCCAATTTACATGCCCTGACATGTCATGCATCATTTCAAAATATGGAAAATTGGAGTAGTTGAAGCTGCTTGTCATATTGCTTTTTTGCATGATGACAGGATTTTTTCAAAGTTTCCCCCCAGACTTGTTTGACCGTGCGAACACAGCCTCCCTCTTTCATTCCTTCAGCCGCTTTCTTGAAAATGTCAGCGTTGCAATATTTGCGCATACCCAAAAAGTTGATATCCAAGTCTTTCATAATGTTTTAAAGAAGGTGTATTTTTCCTTCCAGACAGAATTGTGGGCTTCCGTTTTGAGCATGCTTCTCTACACCAGCCTTGCAAACTGTTGGTTAGTTAGTTAGTGTACAATGCATCCATGACAAAGCAGAGAACTGGCTGTAAACTGGGAAGAGGCCATGTGTTGCAAACTGGCAAAAACTGCAATAGAGAAGCATATTCTGAATGTGCTCTATACATGTCCAAAGAATGCTCCTAATACCTGAATATCTGCATATGCATAGAATATGCTGTTTACATGACCCATATCATATTCAGAGTATTGTCATATTCAGAATAATAGTGGAACATTTGTATCCATGTAAACGTAGTCACGGTTTTATAAATAAGGCTTGCCATTTTACTGCAAAATCTTACCTTAGTTTCTGTTATACATACACTGTATGTGACCTGTGTCATTACGTTGGGAAACGACAATGTAAAACAGTGAGATTATGAATATCAAAGTGCTGACTCTGTTATTCTACTGCCAAGAGTTCACTGAAAAATCATTGGGTTATGTGATGTTTTAGCTCCTCATAATGTGAACACTGAGCTATAAATTAGGTTGTATTAGCCCCTAAGGCCAACGTATCAATTAGCCCAAATATAAAGCAGCTTTTAAGCATTTCGTCAGCATTTCTTCGGTCATTAATGGCAACTACTCCGTAATGAGTTTGACAACCATTTACAGCTCAGTACTGTACAGTGGTGTTACAGTTACACTGCCAGTATATCACCATGGCTGTTCCCTCCAAACATTAGTGAGCTGTCAGATAAATACCTGAACAATCTCAAAGTGCACTTGGTTGCAGTTTTGACTGAAGCCTTGACACCTGACCTTACTCCTGCTTCTCTGTCCAGAGCTGAGCAGCTATCCAGTGTGCAGTACACCCTTCCCAAAACACCAGGAGGCGACAGAGCAGACTTTTGGAGATTCCGAGGATTGCGAAGCTCCAAGAGGAATTTGCGGAAAAGCAGGGAGGACCTGTCGGCCCAGCCAGTCCAGACCAAGTTCCCTGCCTATGAGAGGGTGGTGCTGAGGGAAGGTAAGAGTGTGTTGGCAAAGGCAGTAACAGCAGTGAACTCCCACATATCTTTATACTTTGATTTAGGAAGAACTTACAAAGTTGTGGACAGATTTCAACCTTGTAGCCTAAGGTCCTTCACAGCACTTAGTTCTAGCTAGCTGACATCTATAGTTTTAATGTTTCTATGCTTCTAAACATTGTAAAGTTATTGATTTGTAAACTGTTTGTGTTATATGATGCTAAGCATTTGTACTCTCAATGACATGGTCTTGTTCTTGCACAGCTGGATTCCTGAGGCCTGTGGTTCTCTTTGGGCCAATAGCAGATGTGGCCAGAGAGAAACTGGCCAGGGAGGAGCCAGACATTTTTGAACTAGCAAGTAAGTGATGAAATACTAATCACCCTCTGTTCTAATGTTCACGTTCTGTGTGGTGTCCTGTTGTGGGTCTTGTGGGGATGCACCGATTTATCGGCTGATATTCACCTTGTTGACTGCCATCAGCCTTTCAGCAAATAAGATGACATTCACTGACAGTGATGTTTGTCTGTTGTGTCACATCAGTTTTGCGCAGGCTCAAAAGCAGGGCTCGAGGCTAACAATAGAAAACGTGTTTAGGACAAACTGAGATCTTCTTCTGGACTCTTTCGAGATGAAAGGATGCAGTGGACTTATAATTGGCACGACATATTATTATTATTTCATTTATTTTTTGCCTGATAATGCTACACTGTGAACAACAAATCCATGTTGAAATCAACAGGATGAGAGCTAGTTAATGTTAGCATAGATTACGTTTAGTTACATGATCTATTCAGTACAAATGAGTATTGGCGAAGAAAGTTATAATGCTATCATGATGTGTTCAAATGTATGATATCATAGAGGGTATTTTGAGATGTTTTTCATGTGAAACAAGGTTATATTAAAGGTTGTTTCATACATTTGTATAATTGAATTTGTGCCCATTCAGAGCTAGTGTAATGAAGGACTGAAAGTCTGTAAAACAGTTATTTTACATACTGAAGATTTCTTTGTTTCCCTGGCGCAAAAGGGGGAATAAATAACAACAAAAACAAAATAAACATCAAAAGAAAACATCAGTATTATCGCAGAATATCACAGTCGGTGTATCCCTTACGTCTTGCATGAACAGGAGACCACACTCTTAATTCACACACTAAGTCTGAGGGCTGTCAAAGTTCTCAGGATCTATCAAATATTCACAGTAGCGGTCAGTATCTAATAGATGTTGAACTCACTGCTGGGTCAGAACCTCTACTGTGTACCTGTCATTTTTAAAATCCAAATGGTAACTCTACACTCTTAGCTCTTGAATTTCCCCCCTGGGGGATCAATGAATACAAACAGAGCAGCCGCGCACATCCAAAAAATGAAAAAGGTGCTGGACTAAATGAATACTTCAGCTCCCTTTAGGTGCATATATTCCACCATCCTGGAGTGACGTTTCGGGCCACAGGTGCCCTTCTTCAGACTGGGGGATCAATAAAGTTTATCTTATCTTACACACCTATGAACAACCTAAATGAGTGTGAGAGGTTTTAAAGCTATCTATCGCTTGTCTACATCTAATTTGATTGGTTTAGCAAAATTTATTCTACTGACTTTATCGCATCTTAACAAATTTTGAGAATTCTTCTGTTGGCGATTTGTAACAGTAAGTCTCATGGCAGTCAATACCGCATGTGACTCTCTTTTCTCCTCCTCTGCATTACATTTTGGTAGCATATTCTTTGTAGAAATACACCACTGCTGTTGGCTGCTTCAATTTTTAGCTAAAACTGAAGCAAATGGTCATTCACCGGATGCCCATTTCTTAAAAAAAAGATGGCATACTGCTTTATTCGAGAATATTACTATTACTACAAATTCCCAATTTATTTTAGTGGGTCAGTTTGTCAGGTTAGTCAAGTTGTGTCTGTTAGTTCCTGTGTTTATTTATAGCTTCTCTATCTCTCTATCTTTGTTTTTCCTTTCACTCTTGTGCGCTCCAAGCAGAGCTGCATACTCTTATTCATTTCAGTCCTCACCCGCTGCCTCTTACTTTGTGAAACTGCAACCTTCTTTAATGTGTGGTTTTATTTTAACACTCAGTATTGAATTTCAATTACTTTAAGTGCACACCCACGAGTGCCAGTGCAACCACACACACACACACACACACACACACACACACACACACACACACACACACACACACACATACATATTGAGCACACAATCACATTAAATATTTCCATTCCTTGATGTTTATTTACGTAACTCCAGTGATGTTTGTGTAACTGTATTTTCTTTTCAGAAACACAGCAACAACAAGGAGGGGAAAGTATGTCACTTAGTGCATCAACTTTTGTTTCATTTGATTCAGTGAATGGCAGATAAACTGTAAACTGGTGTTTGGTGGCTAGCTGGCCTATAGATGTGTCAACAGTGTGTGTTGGGGAATAGCACTTGATTTATGAATTAACATTTGTTATTACAATTGGCAATAACAATTGTTTTAGACTATATCAGGACGATTGTTTAAAGAAATCACAGAAGAGCTGAAACAGAAGAAATGCAATTTCACACTAACACACAGCTACTTTTAATTTTCCTGTAATTTTTTCAGTGGAAAGAAAATCTACTCTTGATGCTGTACTTGATTTATTGACTGAAATTGCACTTGACTATGGTAAACAAAAAACACAGCTATCAATGAAATTATATCTATTTAATATTTTCAAAAACTCCACTGCATTAGCACAGATCACATTTTGGACATCTAAATGTGCAAGTGTTTTCCACTCAACACATTTATGCCCAAATTTAAGTCTCTAAGGAGCTGTGTGTCATTGTGATATTGCGTGTTGATCATGGAAGAGATTAGTGAATGCTGATTAATGTACAGCAGTATATACTGTAGTAATTTCACAGTTAAATTTAGTGGTATTCCCCTCTTAATGGCATCATGTAGAGAGACAACAAGGCAGCATGTAGAGCTGTGCAGTTAATATGCCATGAAAACTGAGTTGTGTGAAGTTGCTTTCCAACAAAATCATCAGGAAATGATCAAATAATGCAGAATTCACTGGGAATGTTAAAAAAGTTGACATTCATTTTTATGCTTTTTGTACTAATTTTTCCATACTTTCCCATAAAATACCACATCTAAAAAAAAATGCAACAAATCAACACGGCACCCAATCACCCAACTGGAGGATTTGTACAGATTTTCTTTTAAAAAAAAAAGCCCATAATATTACATAGATGAAATAAACCATCTCAGCAATCAGCTGAAAAATGAACCATCTATTTATGTGCTTATATCAATGACTGTTAGGGGTGTAACAGTTCACTAAATTCACAGCTCACCTTGATTTTTAAAATTTTAAATGTATAAAAAACTAACATAATTTGGGCTGTTTTTTGTGTACAGACCGAATGCAGTACGAATATGTGTATTGTTACACCCCTAATGACTGTATATAAAGATGGACAACACTTCTCCACTTCCTCCCACTGTACAAAAATGAAGCCAGAATATCCCAGATATGGCCGCTGCCATCTTGGGCTGCTGATGCCATTTGGAGTCAGAGTCTACGCTGTAGCGATCTCTGTGGTATTGAATTCCAGTTGGCACACACAGCTGTCACTTAAGACATCAAACCCCTTTTTTATAGCATCAAATAACTAATTAAAACCAAACTTATCCAAAAAAAAACAACACTAGAAATAAACCAGCTTTGTACTTTGATTTTTTAGTTTGGCCCATGTCCCATCTGCTAACATGGAGGGGGCAGGGTTTATGACCTCTACTGTAGCCGGTCACCAGCCTGCGATCAAAATGGCTTGGCTTCGTTTTTTTGGAAGCTGTCATGTCGTCCATCTTTATATACAGTCTATGGTTCACATCCTAAAATAAATCTCATGACACTGTGAGCATTCAGACACAGTATCCACACAGCAAAATTGTCACCAAATATTTGGATATCAGGTTCAAGCACGTGCTGCACCAAAAGTGTATCAGTATGTAATTTGATCAGAGTGGGTCATTTAATGGCTTACATAGTCAAACCACTGCTGTGACGCTACTCTACAAAAGCATAAAGTGTATATTAGACAAAGCTGACAGTGGTGTGTGTGTGTGTGCGTGTTTTTCTGCCTTATTTTTATAATGCAGTGATGGTATAAAGCCCCTAAGTTTTAATGGAAAGACTTCCTTATGTCAGAATTGGTCTTTTAAATATTATATTGACACAGACATTACTAAATCCCAACATTACATTTTTAGCATTGCTGCATACGCTTAAATCTTGACTTGCTGCATGGCTATCTGCTCTCCCTGAAATGTTTTTGGGTAGTTACATGTAAGAGCGGTGCTTCCAGATCATAGATCCTATTAGAAATATTAGAAATCAAGCCTCGTCCTGTGATGTGTTTGAGTCGTTACTATACTACATCCTGGTGAGGTGGCTGCCCTCCTTTGAACCTTGTGTGTCTAGGCAGGAAACCATTGCTTATCTTCATGTGAATCATAAACCCCTCTACACATCCTTGCTTAAATCCCTGAGGCTTACAATGACACTGTATTCTGGTTAATCCCAAAAATGACCCTCATGCTCTTGTATGTGCATATTTCATGTCAGTGTTTCTCACATTAACACATTTCCTGCACCATAATTTACACTGTTACATGCAGTTGCACACACAAATGTATTAAACACTGAATTTAATTTCCCTAAACCTACCCAAAATACCTAATGAATAATTGCATGAATTGGCTGCTGTCCTCATTTTGTCTTTATTATCGAGCTGTTCTCACGAACGTACACTTGTCTTCTCCTGTACGGAGATTATTATTCTGTATTTAACAGCTCTATTTATGGGAGTTGACAACTGCACGCTACAAGGATGTCTAATTGGGGCACAGCCTGGTTTTATTGTTGTTTGTCTGTTGTGTTGATGTGATGCAGCAACTCTGTCCATTTGTCTTCCACAGAGAGTGAACCCAGGGATGCAGGAACCGACCAGAAAAGCTCCGGCATCATTCGCCTGCACACCATCAAACAGATCATTGACCGGGTGAGAAGCTAGACGTGCACACACATTTATTTATGCAGACAAAATGTAGACATATGAACATCTTTTGACAGATTTGTTATGGTAATGAAAAGGTATGTACAGCTCACTGCTGCCCTCTGCTGTACTGCACTCTGGTGTACACAACACTGTATGTAAAAAAAAAAAAAAAAAAAAAAAAAAAACATCCTTAGCTTGAATGTTAACCCTGGAAATGCTCACGATATGGAAATAAACACACTGACAATATGTTAATGTTTTTGTTTTTATTTGATTTCTGTGTATGAAGGACAAGCATGCAGTGCTGGACATCACGCCGAATGCAGTGGACCGTCTGAACTACGCCCAGTGGTATCCAATCGTGGTGTTTCTCAACCCAGACACAAAGCAGGGTGTCAAGAACATGAGGACCCGCCTCTGCCCCGAGTCCAGGAAGAGTGCCAGGAAGCTCTATGAGCGAGCCCTTAAATTAAGGAAGAACAACCACCACCTCTTCACCAGTGAGTCCAGTGGGAGGAAGGGAAGACGGGGTAGACGGGTGGGGATGGTAGAGATTTTACAGGCAGCACAGACACATTTCAAAGGCAGTTGACAATTGAGTGCCGCATTGTTGGAGGCTGCCTGGCCCTGTTCTGTCAGACTCCTTACAAACGCTTGTTCAGCACTGACCGTCACACAAGAGCACCCACAGGGCCCCTTTCTCAGCATGCACTCTTTCTGTCAAGTGGTGTGACCATGTTTTAGGAGCATCTGTTGTCGATAAAGATATTAGAGAAGTCCTAGAAAGTATTCTTCTTGGCTCTTTGCAGCGCACACATTTCTTTACATAATCTGTCCAAACAACTACTACACACCGAGCTGCATCTGTACCTCTACGCCTTTATCTACTGGATTTCATTTGAAAGTTATCCTCAAAATCAAGCCTCATAATCACGTCCCACTGCAATTACTGTATGTAAAACTTGGAAACGGATAAAAGTGGGACATTTTTATATTTAGAATCTGACACATGGGACTAGGCAATGTGGGAAGGTACCTCCAAGCTGCCTGTTTATCTCCTTGAGACTGAGGTAGAGCAGTTCCTTAACTTTGCATTTTAAGTATCTCTTTCTAGTATGTTGTTATTGGTTTGCACATTTTATTCAAAACAAGGTACTTGCTTCTCCACTGTGATTGTGACTGCCTTTATAAGATCGTGTGTGTGTGCGTGTGTGTGTGACTGTGTGTGACTGTGTGTATCTGTCTGTCTGCAGCTACTCTCACAAACTACTGGACCAATCAGTCAAATATTTTGTGTATGGCTGTATGCTCAAGGATCTCTTGTGGTTGCAGCGATTCAAAATTGTTGAAAAACTTGTTTTATTGACTGTTTTTTACCATCACTAACTGACTCCTCATTTCTCTTAATCCGCCGGTACGGGCTGCATGTTTTCTGGACATCTGCTCGGCTAAAACAAGAACCCTTACCTAGTATGTTGCAAGCCACATTTTGGCCTTCGCCGTGGCTCAGTACCTGACATCCATAGAAAAGTTTGGTCATTTTGAACAGGCCTATCTGCAGATTAATTCCATACCTGGTATGTTGGTTACGAGATGACTTGGTCCCCGTTTTTTGTTATCTTAGCTGCCCCATGACTGTAAGGAAGCCAGGAGAGACATTTTCTCCGGCTGTAGCTCTTAGCATTCCACCTGTGGCTCAGTTTTGCCTGTCAACTACATGGGGTCATACCACACTGGGGGGCATTTTAGAAGTGGAGTGCTTTGCCTGCCTAATTTTGTGGACTTAAGGTTTTGTTGATTTGGTCATTTTTCTTTGATATTAGTTTTGACTGTAAGCAAGTAGGCAGGTTACGTAGTTAAATGGTTTCTGTCGTTGTCTGTTGTAATTGTGTTTATTGTATTTCCTCCATCGTTGTCCTGTAGCCTACAGATAACATTGACACCGTTAGAAGTCCAGTTATGAATGACAAATCAAAGATATGTGGCTGTATTTAAGTTACAAATACATTTGTGAACTAAGTCCTAGCAGGAGTCCTTTTCAGACACGATGCTAATCATGTAAAAGTGGCAAAGCATTTATGGATTAGAGTGCACGTCTAAAAGGGACTTTAGATTTCATGGTTGTACTTAATTGGTATTTGAAAAGTTTTTGGCACTCAGTTGATTGGAGAGATGTGTTTTTTTCTTTTCTTTCTGCTCTTTCCTCTCTGTGTATTTAGCGACCATTAACTTGAACAACATGAATGATGGTTGGTTTGGAGCGCTGAAAGAGATAATACAGCAGCAGCAGAACCAGCTGGTGTGGGTTTCAGAGGGCAAAGTAAGTAAGACGCACACACACAAACACAAATGTGTAGACTAGAAATGCTCTTTTCTCACTCCCTCTCCCACTTTGCCTTTTGTTCCCCAGGCTGATGGCGCAGCTGAGGATGACTTGGACATCCACGATGACCGCCTGTCCTACCTATCGGCGCCAGGCAGTGAGTATTCCATGTACAGCACTGACAGCCGCCACACCTCCGACTACGAGGACACGGACACAGAGGGTGGAGCCTACACCGACCAGGAGCTGGACGAAACGCTGAATGACGACGTGGGTCCACCCACGGAGCCTGCCATCACCCGCTCCTCTGAGCCTGTCCGTGAGGACCCACCTGTCATCCAGGAGCCCCCTGGCTACGCTAGCTACACTCACACAGTGCAGCCGGACCCCCTGAACCGCATCGACCCGGCTGGATTCAAGGCACCAGTGCCGCAGCAGGTAGCGTTTCTGAGAGCTGCACGTCTTCCCTGTTGTCTGGAGGACGTGGTTTGCGTTAGAAGGGTTTTCTGGAGGCGCTATTGAAGGCACTTTTTTATTTTTACAGTTAATCTGTCTATCTACTGTTACCAAACAATATCAGTGGGAAAGTGAAAACTTCTGTGGTCAGGTATTTATCGCAATATATAAATATTATATATAATATATATATATCTATATTTATGATATTATTTATTTTATCTATTTGCCTTTATGTATTTGTTGATTGATGTTTGTGAGCGTGTTTTTTATTTTTGAAAAGGAGAAGAACTTCTACAGAAGTTTTACTGTTACTCTTGTACTCTGTATTACCACAAGCTGTCTTATTGGTGTGACTGTTGCTGATGTCACTGGGAAAAGAAACTTATGATTGATGTCTAAGTGTCTGTACCAGTACTCACCTATGTGCACTTCCTACATTTGTTCTACCTGTGATCGAGACTGTGACAATACGACACAAGAAAGTATTATGTGCATGTTGGAAATGCCAGTGTTAAACCAGTGTACCTGTGAAATGTATTTATCAACACCCAATTGGCCGTTGTGACACCCAAATCTAAACCTTTGTCGTCTCATGATGTGTTAATGAACATAAAAGGGGAAAAAAGAAACTACTGTATTGTAACCGTAGAATTAAAATCAAATTAGTATACTCTAACAATGAAAACTTGTCCCTCTGCTAATTCCTAACTCTCGCATGACATTGGTTGATCTACAGCTACTGTTAAATGTGGAGGCGGGTGATTGGCTGTTTGACTCCGTGTAATCTGTAGGCACAAGTGAGGAGCAGACCGTTGTAGAGGGGCTGCGGAGGTAGTAGCACTTGTTAGTACTGCACCGTAGTGTCAGCGCGTGTTATTAAACATTTCTGAACCACTTCACAGAAAGCAGAGGCCGCTGCCGTCCCTAGCATCCCCCAGCAGCCTGAGCCCCTGGCTGAGACAGTGCCCCCTGCTGTCGACGTTACTGTAAAAACTGTAGGGGGTCTGAGCCCTGACGAGGCTCCTGCAGCTCCTCACAGCCAGCCAAGCCCCATCCCGGAGGCTGGCTCACTTAGGAGGCCCACCCCTGAGCTAACCCCCCAGAGCGTCACACCAGAACCTCTACAGTCTGGACTGGCCAGTTCAGAACCAAAGGTATCCATCTGACCGTCACTGGACGCTCCGTGATCCGGCTCAGCTCAGCTCGGTCTGACCCGGCTGACCTCCTGTGCTGCTGCTGCTGCCTGTCTACCTACCTACCTCCTGCTGCCACGCTTCTCTCTCTCTCCTTCCGCCCTGCATGTCTGCTGACCACAGTGCTGCCCAGAAGAGACAGAGATGTGTGTGTGTGTGTATGTGTGTGTGAGTGGGTGTTCTTGTGCAAGAGCGTGGATGTGAGTGCACGTGCCAGAGTGCGAGCAAATGCTGGTAAACAACAGTGGGCTTGGAGGTGATGGCTGTGCTGATAATGCCTACATATAGAGGAGCAGCGGAAAACCTGCGGCTCTCACTGTTGCTTATCCTCTTTGCATGGCTGCAACATGTTTGCCTCGTTCTCTGTTAACCACTAGAAGTAGATTTCTTTGTGACGCATTTATCAGTGCAGACTGAATGGACCGTTTATTTGTAAAAGTAGCCATTAATTTTCCAACCATTTTATATTTTATTTTTGAAATATAGCCATGGCTGAATAACCTAGACAACCTCAACAGACGTGTCCTGCAGATTTGGATGGATAATTAATGGTTACTTCTCAGTTATCAGAATTTTAAATATGTTTTTGTACAATGGTTATGTGCTTGTAATATTAAATATTATTGTGGATGTTTAAGTTGCCATTATCTTTGCACCAAGACAGTAGGTGGCATTTTCACTTGTGAATGCAGAAGGGCAGAACCCCCAAAATACTAGCCAAATTATTGACATTATATTTCTGAATTCCGTTTTCACATTCTGCCACTTCGGACAAGAAAAATGCATCCCATTGTTTTGATGTATTTTTTTTAACAACTTTGTTATTTTGTTAATTTAATTTCAGTGTTTAATTTGGAGCTGCAGTGGTGCAATGTGATGTTTTCAAGCTGCAATAAGTGTTTGGCTGTGCTGCGATTTCTATTTAATCTACTATATTATCTGACCAGTAACCCCTCCCTCTCAGTTTCTCTATTTCAGGTCTTTCCCTTCTTGTTTCTTCTGCAATTAATTTTACGGACTTGTTTTAATATTCTCCTTTTCTCAACCTTTGACTGATTAAAATCAGTCCAGTTTTTCATATCACACATTTTACATCTGTGTAGTATGTTAGTGCAGTTGCTAACCCTCTTCTTTGTTGTGTATTTGTTTGGTAGATGTTTCAGAAGGATCCATACAGCACAGACAACACGGGGAGAATCGGTCACAGTATGAAGCCTGTGGCTTACAACCCTCAGCAGGGATATCACCCTGACCAGCAGCCATACAGAGATTACGACCACCCACCCAGTCGGTATGATGTAAGCAGCAGTGGAGTCAGCAGCGGAGGTGGTTACCCAGAACCAAAGTACCGAAACTATGACTCTAACCCGCCCTATGAGAACAGCGTGCCTCACTACGACCAGCAACAGTGGAACCCCTACAGCCAACCACTCTCTACTGCCAACTCCCAGGGATACGATCCCCGTTTGCCATACGGTGACGGCCCTGACTCCCAGTACACCCCTCCTCTCCGCTACGACGAGCCCCCACCTCAGCAGGGATTCGACGGACGGCCTCGCTATGGTAAGCCGACCGCTCCGGCTCCTGTCCGTTATGATGACCCTCCACCTCCTGCTCCAGGGCCTGACATGCACTACGACCAGGATCCTCACCTGAGCACGTACCCCCCAGCGGCCCACTCCCCAGACCCTGCTGCCCAGCGGTCTGCCTATAACCAGGGACCAACACCGCAACAAAAGAGCTACAAACCTCAGCAGTATGACCCTGCTCATGTGAACTCTGAAACCAGCCCCACACCTCCTCCCAAAGCAGAGGCGCCCTCACCTGCCCCTGCAGATGCTCCAAAGCCTTTCCCTGCCAGAGAGGAGCAACAGGAGGACCCAGCCATGCGGCCACAGTCAGTCCTGACAAGGGTCAAGATGTTTGAGAACAAACGCTCTGTATCCGTGGATAGAGCCAGAGATGCAGGGGATTCATCTGGGAGCAAGGTAAACTTATTAGCTTTGTAGTTATATTACATAATGCAGCTTATGCAGTAAGAGTAGTTATTCGAGTGCTTTAAAGGTAACTAGGGTATTTTTCAAATTGAACCCTGTTTTCTCAAATTTTTGTGTCAAAGTGACAAGAGTTTGGAAAGTGGTCTAGTATTGAGCATGCCAACACTGGTAAAGCGGGCTGCAGTGCAACCAATCGAGGCATTTGGCACCATCAATTTACATCCACTTAAAGTGCTTGTTTTTGCCACTGACAGGCTCAAATTGTTATTACCAGTGTCAGATAACTTATGGTGCAGATCCCTACAGAGACAGACCTTTTTGTTAAAGACTAAGATCCTTTTTGTTTAATCAGAAACAGCCCCAAATTTGCTATTGCCAAACCCATCGGACTCCATTTAAATAAACAGTAATTTTAGCATTTATAGAGGCAGCATCTTTTCACATTTAACTGGGTGAATTAAGGGTTTATTCAACCAAATCAGAGTTAGTTATAGTTAAACAGTAGAGAGACGAACCAAGACTGCTTTTGTTAGTTTGTTTCTGTCAGTTGTGAATGAATTGGGATTTATGATGATAGAATTACTGTTTATTGCCTTTATTGGTGTCTGGTGGGTTCATGTTTTTGTGTCCAAGTGACTAATCAGAGCAACAATATTTTGAAAGTGGTCCAGTAATAAGAGAGTAGCGATTTCAGGGCTGTTTCTGGATAAACAAAAAGGATCTTACTCCTTAACAGAAAGGTCTATCTCTGTAGGGATCCTCTCCATAAGTTTTCAGATACTTATCATAACAATCTGAGCCTGTCAGTGGCAAAAACAAGCACTTTGAGTTTACATAAACTGACAGTGCCAAATACGCGATGTGGTTACAGTGCAGCCTCTTTCACGGCTTCTAGCTGTGGCATACTCTCTTATTACTGGACCACTTTCAAAATGTTGTTGGTCTGATTAGTCACTTAGACACAAAAACATGTAAAAAATAGGGTCCAGGTTGAAAAATACCGAAGTTACCCTTTAACTTGTACCTTTGCTTTTCAACTTCTTGAGAAATAAGCACATTGTTGTTGTTGTTGTTGTTGTGTGTGTGTGTGTTTTTTTTGTCCTGCTGATAAGGTTTATTGCTTTTGCTATTACAGGCAGCTGATTTACCTTTGAAAGCAGGTGGAGTCATCCCTAAAGCAAATTCTCTGAGCAACTTGGATCAAGAGAAGACGTTTAGGTAAGCCTTTGCTTTTGCTCCTGTAACTGCATTTTTGGTCACCCTGAGTAATATCACAGTGAAATTGTGTAGTTAGTCACTTTGACCAGTCATTGACCAGTTTGCTAAAGCACCTTCATTGTGTCATGGTAAACTCTTCGTCTGCTGTTTCAGAGCCCCAGGTCCTCAGCAGCCTCAGTCCAAGGCAGCTGATGACATCGTGCGCTCCAACCATTACGACCCCGATGAGGACGAGGACTACTACAGGAAGCAGCTTTCTTACTTTGACAGGCTCCAGGCCGGTCCCAACAAACCCCAGCCACAAGCACAAACAACTAACAACTACCCCAGGTGATGCTCAGTCACATACACATTCCCAGACATGCCGAGTATAATATCCTCATCAAACATATTTGATTTTTCCTCTTAGATGATCTGGAGATTTAATGTGTCTTTTCCAGCTTTCCTTCCAACTATCTTTAGCAGCCTTTGTGGTTTTATGATCAGTTTCTTGGTCATTTTAATGCAAATCTTCAGTTGGTTGTTTTGGTCTTTTGATGTAGGACGGAGTCAGTGGAGAAACCAAGTCCAGTGGAGAAAAAATATGAACCAGTTCCCCAGGTGACGCCATCTCTGCCACCAGCCACGCTCCCCAAACCCGCAACTGAAGGTAAGATTTACTGTGTTACATCCAAGGGGGGAAAATGCAGTCAGGATTTTATGTTACACAAGACTGTAATCACGTGAAGATGCACCTGTGTACTGTCTCACACTGTACTTTGTCTCTTCCACAGCCAAGCCTCCCGGCCGAGACGACACTGTCCAGACCAACTTCCTGCCTCACAAGAGTTTCCCTGAGAAGTCCCCAGTTAACGGCACAAGTGAACATCCTCCAAAAACAGCTCCACCAGCAACCAGCTACAACCGCTACACGCCCAAGCCCTACACAACATCTGCCAAGCCTTTTGCTCGCATGTTCGACAGTCCTAAATTCAACCACAACCTTCTGCCCAACGACAAGCCGGATACTGCTCCAAAGGTAAACAGCAGTCGCATGTGAACTTAAATTTAAATCAAGTAAATAGATGACATCATTTAACTGTAGCTCTCAGATTTGGTACCAAGTCAAAAATATAAGCGACGCTTTTCTGTAATTCTCCGTATATTTGATCTCATACTGACCTCACTGTTCACCTAACTCACTTTTTTACAGTTGGTTTAAGGCATTTCTCTCTGTTGATTTCGCTATCTAAAAAACTTTTCTGTGGCTATAACTTTGTCACAGTTGGTAATTCCCCATTACTAAGAACAGATTGGTCTGAAATATATGTTACTGGGGTTCCCTGAGGTTCTTAAACAGTCTTAAAAGACACTGAATTCATTTATCTAAAAATAATTAAATTAAAATGTCTGAAATCAATCTTTAAAAAGTCACGAGTCATGATCGTGATGGTTGCCACAGGGACTTAAAACCATCCTAAGCAAAGCAGAGTGTGGTTTTCCCTTGCTCCCTTTCCTCCTCTGACATCACTTGATTAAGACGTCAAGATTCATGCAAATATCCAGCTCCCAGCTCTTATGCTATGCCTCACTGCTGCTGTCTTCCCCTACAGTTTAACACTTTCCCCTCCTGTGTTTGAAACAGGGCCGGAGCTCCAGCCCAGTGAAGCCTCAGATTCCCCCGCAGCCCCAGAACACAGACCACGACAGTGGCCTGGACACTTTCACACGCACTATGGACCACCGCTCCAAACACCAGCACAACAACATCAACGCTGTGCCCAAGGCCATCCCTGTGAGGTAACAAACTCCGTCTGACTACATACTAAATGTAAACTACTCTGCTGAATATGAGAGTGTGAAAGTAAAGGTGTCTCTCCCCTCAGCCCCAGTGCCCTGGATGATGATGAGGATGAAGATGAGGGCCACACAGTGGTTGCAACAGCTCGAGGTATCTTCAACAGCAACGGCGGCGTCCTGAGCTCCATCGAGACAGGTGTCAGCATAATTATCCCGCAGGGTGCCATCCCTGAAGGTGTGGAGCAGGAGATCTACTTCAAGGTCTGCAGAGACAACAGCATCCTGCCGCCACTCGACAAGGAGAAAGGTAACTTATATCATTATCAGTCACATCTAAATTCAGGGTTCACAAAAGGTGCTTTAAGTGATTGAATTCATTTATGTTTAAGTCCCTAAATATAAAAGGGTGTGCTTGAATAAGGACTTGAATGTGTTTGAATTGTATTTCTTAATGTCTGTATCAACCCTGTAAATTATTCAATGCTTTATGAAACCAGTCTTTTAGAGTATAATTGTACATGTTGTCCTTTTGGGAGATGTGCTGGATCTAAAGTAGGATTGTTTCCACCATATTCCCAGGCGTACAAAGCCTACCAGCACCGTCGGGTATAAAATGCATTCAGGACCAGCCTGTGTGTGTTTATTTATAATCGTCCTGAATTCTGTGTTTACAGGAGAGACTCTGCTCAGCCCTCTGGTGATGTGTGGACCTCACGGCCTCAAGTTTTTGAAGCCTGTGGAGCTGCGCTTACCTCACTGTGCGTCTATGACCCCTGATGGTTGGTCTTTTGCTCTAAAATCCTCCGACTCCTCGTCGGGTATGCTGTGCTCTCTCTGTTCTTTCGGGGTCGTTTGGGCTGGCTGTGTGACAATTTGAGGGTTGTGGGTCACTGTTTTATAATTATTATTGTTTGTAGTGTTACCCCTATTTTTGATTCTCTTCATTAGAAATCAATTGAGGAAAAAAAATAACAAGATAATTTGGTCAGTCACCATATCTGAGAATCAATCTACGGGTAAACCCTCTTTAAATTTATATATATATAATTTATGGCTTTGGTTGATTCATTCTCATCATTTAGTTAACTCACCCACTCAATCTCTCATTCACTGTATCACTGATTTCCTGTATTTGGTGTTCAGATCAAAGTCTCTGCTCATGCTGAAATTGCAGTTTTTCTCTCTCAGTTTTCACCTCTTGAGTCATTTTAACAAGCTTCTCTTCTTTCATTTAACATCCATGCATCAAACACTTGGCTGTATAACAATTTAATTTCATCAGGTAGACGTATAATGCATGCTGCTCTGCCCTGAGTGATTTGTCTCACATAGCCACCCAAATCCTGACCTGAAGAACAGTTTGTAAAGATCTCTGCAGAAATTGGGACACAGTCATAACCAATACTGCCTGTATCTACCTTTATCCTGCAGAAAACAAAGACGTCTCGTTACCATGTCGAAATATAGCTCTCTAAATTTAGCTTCTGTCTCATTTCGAGGTAGCTTTCAGGTGGCAAGAAAATGAATTTTCCTGTTAATTTGTTTTCCAGACTGGCTTCAGTTTGTTTACTAAAAAGAGAGGTTGTGAAATTGGATCTTGGGTAAAAACAGGGAAATAGAAGTAATCAAACAGATAAATAATTCACAGCTCTCAGAGGTTGCTGGAGATGATTCAGGCAAATCCCTTCAGATAATTGAAACTCCTTCTCAGTAAACGGTTACTTCACGGACCAAACTCGTAACACTCTGAGATAACTCAATTCTAATATCTGTTTTTGAGGCGTAACCGGGCCTGATTAACCACCTAATAAAGACGTTCCTGTGAAAGTCAAATTAAAACCACGAAACAGATTACTCTTTGAGAAGTGAATGTTCATGTTTAGCATTGAAATTGATCAGCAATGTAGAATTTAGAGCAAAAAATGAGATAGAGGGAGGACGTTGCACAGATCATGTTAATGGAAATCAAAAGCAATATAGACCATCAGTTAGTCTGTCATGTAACTGAGCAAACAAACGTCCTCGTGGAGAGGTTGAGCTTCAGCTGAGAACGTTTTAAAAGAAAACAGAAGAAAGTATCTAATTCCTGCTTTCCCTTTTCTCAACACTGTCCCTCTCACATCTCACGTCTTCAAAAACAGTGGTAATTTTGGCAGTGGTCAGGATTAGCTGTTAATTAGCCTCATTTTAAGGATGAGACTTGAAGGGCTGAATGAGATGTGAGCTCACTCCGTTGTCCTGCTGAATTGTGGGAGGATTATCGGGCTGCCTCGTAATCCTCTTATTGTAAAGCAAGGCCACTCTCTGGCCTCCTGTCCCTGCTCTGGTTTTCTTCTCACTTTGCTTCCCTGCTTCTCCTTTTTCCCGCCTATACAACTCTGTATCTTACTGCTGCTTTTCTATGTATATACTGTTATTCTGCAGATCATTGTGTTAACTTAAAGGCTGAAACCAGAGCCGCTGTGATACAGTTAAACTCTATAAAAGAAACGACTTCTCTTAATGTCGAACAGAGTGAAATGAAAGCACTGACATCAGATGATGCAACATCTCATCTTACTTGCATTCTTTAGAGCTTGACCACCGATGATATTTGTAGTTTAATAATACTATTCAAGCTACGACACTGTTGAGAAGGCAGATTGACGAAACATCAATCTTAAAAACTTGAAATATAGTGTCTGAGTTTTGGGGCTTTCCCCCCTGTGCCTGTCATTTTGCGTACCTGAAAAGAAGATGCTCCTCAGGTCATATTTATCCCCTCCATGTCACCCAGAATTGAGCATAAGATTGACAGTTGAGGGACCGACGGTCGATGTCAATGAGGAGGCTGTATTTATAGTGAGTGTATACTGTATCGATGGACCTCTGCCGAGCTGGCTCCGTTTACTCTGATTGATTACTGGAACTTTCCTCTTGGCACAGACCTGTATGTTTATAATTGCAATTACACTCAGACCTCACAGTGACTGAGGTTTAATTTGCAGCCGGCAGGAGGCTGGGGGACGTTCAATAAAAATATTAAATTGCTTTAGCTCGCTTTTATAGGCCACAAAACCATGTGATATTACTGAACGTGGCTCAAAGACAATAGATACGATCATGCTCTGCTGCAGTCAGTGCTGTTTTAAAACGAGACCAGTAGTTCATGAGTTCGTTGTTCGATAGATTTTGTGGTGTGAAGAGGAGTCAGCAAGAGTATGGTGCTTATCAGATGCCTCAGGCCCTGTATCTACACGTATTCAGATATTTCTGAAAACTGAAAGCCCTCCATTTTAAAGGTCCAGTGTGTAGGATTTAGGGGGATTATACTGGCAGAAATGGAATATAATGCAATATAAAAAGTATGCTCTCTTGAGTGTAACCACCATGAGAATCGTTGTGTTTTTGTTACCTGAGAATGAGATATTTATATCTACGTAGGGAGCAGGTCCTCGTCCACATATTCTGCCATGTTGCACCACCATGTTTCTACAGTAGCTCAGAACGGACAAATCAAACTCAAGATAGTCATTCACGTTTTTCACGTCAGCCACCGTAGTTAGCAGCCATTCCATGACAAGTGGAAAATCAGATTTTTAAACGCAAAACTCCTTCATTCACTGTTTTTACCAGTTTAAATCACCTGGTTGATACGTTTGGAGAGGAAGAGAACTCTGCGGATAATTCAGCTCCCAGTAAAAACCTCCTGAACTATGAACACTTGAGGAGCTGTCAACAGGAGAAGTTTTGGCTGGTTGCAATCTGTAGCCGTCATCACTAGATGCCGCTAAATCCCCCTAAAGCTTACGTACTGCTTCTAAAAAAAAAGAAATTCTGTCCACACGACATTCGTCATTCAAATTATCTCTATCCACACTAGAACACAAAAACCATCCCAACTGCTCGCCAGTGTTGGCTGTCAACTGTCCTGTTGATCCCATTTCGTTATAAGGATGAAGGAGCTCACTCAGAGTTTTCCTTCCTCTCCTCATCGACAACAGTCCAACTCTCGAAAATGTCCGACCATCCACTGGTTCAATCGGACCTGATTCAAAGCCATAATTTCTGGTGACCTTTAAACTGTGGATGTTGAGGTAGACCAAATGACATTAGGCACAGCAGACACCTCTGTGTTCGTCCGTGAAGTGGTGCAGCATCACTGAGTTTAAGTGTAAGGTAGACCAAGCAGTGCCAACATGATGTAAATAAAGTAACGTTAATGGCGTAGTCTGCCGTTGTTTTCGTTGTGTCTGAAGTAAGCTCATTACACAAAGCAACTGTGGATCTGTGTGAATCGAGGAAATGATGTCATTGTTTCCCAAACACTCTGTTTGAGGGCCCATACACAACAGACTGACATCAAAGAACTAAAGGCTGAGTGTTGTATCGGCTCTTGTCGCCCGTGTCTCAGCCAAGACTTGGCACCTGAACACACCGCAAAGACTACAGCTAACAGCCAACTAGCACGTATGTTCTGCGCTTGTGCCAGAGGACACAATTTCCATACCAGCAGGCGGCAGTAGTCTGTATTTGTTATTAAAAAAGGGAAGACCGACAGGACACATTCAAGACGCTAGTTAGCCAGTGAGCACTTTAACAACACAACCTGGTGTTGAAAGAACAGAGGATATTTACAGTGTGCTAGCGAACTCTTTCTGCTAAAGATGCTAAAATAATCTTAATGTCCTAATGTGAGATGTTTGCACGGAGCTAAACTGCCAATCAGAGTGATTTCATTCACTGATGAGCTCCACTGTCTCCAAAACTACCTCAACATGTTGAACAGCTGGAAAAGAAAACAGAAAACAAGGGCGGACTAGTGCCAACAGCGCGGGACACACCGCTAAAACTAGGGCGGCAGACACGTGCTGATTGCCTGACTTTGACCAACGGTTGACCGTCACCTTTTTGTGTCAGGAGACTAACAGACACAGATAAACAGTAACTTTAGTGACCTAAAAGTCAGTTTGTAGACGAGAGGCCGAAATGTAGATGAAAATATCCGTTTACATAAACATCTGTAGACGTGTAGACAGGCTCTTACAGTTTGAGTTTCACATGAAAAAAAAAAAGCAGCTGTTATGACTCACTATCCCCCATCTGTCTCTCCGCAGGTGACCCAAAAAGCTGGCAGAACAAGTCTCTCCCCGGGGACCCCAACTACCTGGTGGGAGCCAACTGTGTGTCTGTGCTCATTGACCACTTTTAAGGACGGACCCGCAGGTGTGATGTTACTGAATGTGGAACCGTGGGGGATCAAATGAAGAAGATGGACACACAAACACATACACACACACTGACAGATGCACTCCAGAGAGAGAGAGACACACACACACACACACACACACACACACACACACACACGACATAATGGAGTATGAAGGATATCCAGTCAGTGCTGTTTACTGCACCCATGGATGAAGGCGAGACACTGATGATCGTTACAAGCTCTTCTTTAAACTTTTCTCCCCGATTTGAAGTTGTGATGTGAAATGAAACCATGGATGCATGCCCCATGCCACTGAGGATCGATCCTTTATATAAGGCAATGTTTAATGTAATTATTGACATGAGTATAGATGGATGGATGGCTTCTGAGGCAGCGTACATGCTTCAGAAATCTGTGTTGGTATATTTATGCTATATATGCAGACAGTATATATAGTAGCATAGAGAAAATCTACTAAAATTCTACTCGTGAATTAAATTACAAGTCAACAAATAGTTATTTTTCAGTTCAGATGACTGAATACAAACATGTATCTCCACATTTTCTCCACACTGAGGGGATTTTAATGAAGGTTTGAGACAGACAGAGGCAAGAGTGAGCCAGTGAAGGTGATCTGTTGAAGGAGTCGGCGAAACACGAGCTGGATCTGAACCCAAGCAGCACACACTTTTCAGAGACGTTCTTCCTTCCTTTATTCTTCCTTTTTTTCCCTACAGCGATATCTTGTAGCTTAATTTCTTACAGAGTACCACGTCTCTCCTTCCAGCCTGAGGGAGATCTATGCATGTTCTTTACTCAGGTCCAGTAGCCTCCTCAGTTCCTTCCTCACATCTATTTCTCCTCTTCCTCCTCCTCTCTCTTCCTCTCTCTGTGCACTCTTGCACTCACACACAAATAAGCAGTGATGCCTTATCTGCAGATTATTCACTTTTCATTAAGAGAAACAAAATAAGTTATGATAAATTATGGTATAATGTCATTTGTTTTGCCATTTTTTGTGAACCCACTGTATAAATGAACTTGGGTTTAGCACACAGTAACAGTTTATAAAGGATAACAAAGGTATGCTCTTCTTTTATCTGCTATGCATTACTTAAAGAAGAAAAGAAAAACCAGAAAAGAAGTGGCTGTAAATAAATCTAGCATATTGCCTTGTTTCTTTTGTTTGTAAATGAACTTTTTGTATGTCTTTCTTTTTTGTATAAAACCTAGAGAAAACATGTTTTAAAAAGTGGAAGAAAGTGAACGTGGTTATCTTTGTATTCTGGATATACCCTCGAGCCTTGGAACTTGTAACCTAATGATAATACATCACATCTTTTCTACCAGTATATTCACACTATGTTACGGTCACACTGAAAAAAGAAAACAAAAAAACGGTCTTTTCGTGGCTCTCTAAGGATCAGGAAAGTGCTTGGGCTAAAATACATTTAAAACATGTTTCTTTAAAAAAGGGTGTGCTCTCAAAGTGTCCCCCTCACTGATTTGTGATACTGGATGCTGTATCGTGTGCCCTTAAATGTATTTTTGTACTAATAGACGATATATGATGTATGGCACACCAGTACCATTTTATTTTTAGATATAACACGGCTTTAATTGGATATTAGCTCTTCACGTGTGGCTGACTTTTTTTCTCCTCTGCAACACAATTTTAAGTATACCACTGTATTAATAAATAAAATCATTTTTAAAGTAAACAGTGTGAGGAAGGTTTTTTTGCCCCATACAGAGTGAACTATGTTTGTCTTATCTATCTATCTATCTAATTGATTTTATTATCAGGTCATGTGAAATGTTATTTTCTTGGCTAAACCAATTTAGCCTTTCATCAAGAAAACTGTGAAAATGACAGATCACAACCACCTTCAAATTGTTTGTCCCAAAAATACACAGATATTTAGTTTAATACAGGGTTCTTATTGGTCCTTGAAATCCTTGAAAGTTTGTCAGTTTGAGGGGAAAAAATAAAGGCCTTGACAGTTTTTAAACAAAGACAATGGTCACTGAAAGTGCTTGAATTTATGGGTTTTTTTGTTGTTTTTTTGCAAATCACAGATAACACTCCTTCGATATACATGTTTTAGAAGATTGTTTTTATGTGGTATGGTATGGACTTTTCTCTGTCCTTAATAAAGTCCTTATTATCATTATCATTATTAGTAGTAGTAGTAGTGGTGGTAGTATTTAAAAATAGTACTTGTTGTCTGTGAGCGTCTGTAAAGCCGGCTAGTTTTTATAAAAATTCTCAGTGTTGCAACTTACTAACCCTGATCCATGTCCCAAACTGTGCCATGCTGTGTCCTTGATTTCGAGGCGCATGAGCTTGGAGAGTCCTTGAAGCATCCTTGAATTTCTTTTGTTTCAGAAGGTGTGGGAACCCTAACAAGGAAAAAACAGCTGATTCTCATCATGAGGATCTTAATGTCTTAAAATGACTACTATGAAAATGAATGCTGATTCATTTTTGTCATTAAACTGATCAACTGATCAATTGTTTATTTCAGCTCTATGAAATGGGCAGATTATGAAATAAGGGACCCTTGAGCACAGATATGCAAAACGTCCCACCACCTCTCGTACATAAGAGCAAGACACATTTTGTCTCTTTGTAGTCAATGTGCATCTTTTACCTTTTTTTTTTTTTTAGTTTATTAAAGAAGGGACAGTGCAAATTAATAAATACACATGGTATAAAAATGCCAGGGTATTTTTTTTAACTGTAGTACCTTAGCCAAGGTGTTACATGAGGCTACCTTAAATACAACAAAGAAGAGACAAAAAGGTCTAGGTCTAGGTTTTTTATGTCTTGTGGTTGTTATGAGTTTGTGTTTTGTATACATATATACATATATATATATATATATATATATATATATATGTATATATATTTAGGGGGGCATCTTTTGTGTTACTGAAGTACCTTTGTGTAGTCGTTTTGTGTTTTTTGTTTCTCCTCATGGTTGTTTTGTTGTTTTGCATGTCTTTGTACTCATTTGTACAGTGACGTTTTGCAGTGAAGACCAAGTATGGGTGGTGGGTGAGTGGGTGATTGGACACACTCTGGGCCTGTGCCAGTAAGGCCCGTTCATTAATCCATCCATGTCTCTCAGTGTCATGTTTGGCTGTATATCACTTTATTAATGAGCATCACAGCAACCGTGGCTCAGCTATCACAGCTAGATGGCGCAGTTGAGCTCTGAATGAGTGCAGCACAAGGTCAGAAACACAAAAGTCCTTCAGATGTGATTTTAATGTGTTTTTCAAAATTTGTATTTTCTTGCTTTCAGTCCCTGCGGCCTGCGTGTGGTAAAAAGCATCTGATGAGGAACAAGGAGCAAAATATGCCCCAATAAGTGGCCTATATATATTCATTTAAAATGCATTATATTGAAACTACAAATAATGGTTGCACAAATAAAATAGCTTTGCAGGTTGTGGGGTATTAGTGATGATTCATTTTACTCTTTTCACTTCGTCAAGTGTCTTTTAAATAAAACTCTGAGAAAGGGGTCACAGCTAAGTGATGGATCACAAGCCATAAAGGTTGGGAACCACTGGGACATTTTCCTTTCATCACTAATTATATAACAATGTGCAGCCAGTGTAATTTCAAGCAGCTCTTTAGGCACAATCCTCTCCAGGTGTGTCGCATTCACTACCTGCAGCCTGCACACTGAAGGACAGATGATCCGGAGCCAGTGTTCAATGACAATGCGGTGGATGATGTCCTGATGCTGCGGCTGGAGCTCAGCTCAACCTACAGTCACTATGTTTTCTCAAAGGTAAACCCACCTCAACTTAAACCTGACATTTCCTCAATCCTGGTGATGGAACTGTAACAACACTCAGACTGGAGCATTTTTACGCAACACAGAACGTGCAGCCTCTCCAAAAAAAATGATTTCTTGTTTGGCTAATCCGCTCGTGATCATCCACGTTCCCATGAAGCACTACATCACCAGCAGCCAGTAACAAATCACACGCAGGTTTTTTTTTTCTTTCTCTTGATGTTGCCTGATAGTAACGAGCCCACCTCCCCTCCTCCACTACATCGTAGTAAAACAGGCACCGTGCAGCAGCAGCAGCAGCAGCTCGCCGCCATGAAGACGCGCACAGTGGCACATCTCCAATACGCAGTGTGCATCTCCTGTCCTGGCTGTTAGATTTGCTGTCGTCTGTGAAAACCACGGCTGGTGCCTCACACAGAGGAAACACTGCTCGCTCCAGACCTGCGGATATTTACACACCATTTAAAAACCGACTAATTCAGCGCCATTTCACCGTTTTTTCTCTGTTTAATCTTGAAGGAGTGCACCTTTTTGTTTCACACGCGTCTTATCCAGGGTTCATCTCTCGCTTTTTGAGTAGTTGGAGCGCCTGCAGAGGCGAACATGACAGCTTGACAATGGTGCAAGGCTGCTTGACAGCAGGATGGTGCGTTTTTTCTTTTTGCCTTTTTGCATTTTGACTTTTGAGGAATGGGCTCTCTGCCGGAGCAGTCTGCGATAACTCCTGCGGTTTATTTTGAATATTTGGACTTGGAAAATCTTCCTACTTTGTGTGTGTGTGTTATGGTAAACATCTGGTGCCTCGTCCAGTCCGCTCTTTGCTCACCTTTCTCCTCCCATCCGCCGCAGCGCATCTCTAATTGGAGCGAGTATCTTAATTGATGGAGATCATCCACACCGGACACTGACCTCCAGTTACACCGTGTTACCAGCTCAGCTGCAGGCGGAAACACACCGACTCTGCTCTCCGTGGATGTGTTTTGTCCTTTACTGGTACTGCTGTGCTTGTCGTACCCTTCAGTGACAATGCCGGTGAACGCGCTGCCCCGCGGCGGCAGCAGCGGCATCGGCGGCCCGGGGTCCCTGAGCCCCGCGTCGCTGTCCCGCAGCCTGTCCCGGCTAAGGGAGTACAGGACCCGGACGAGGATCATGCTGACTTTGGGGGTCTCTCAGATGGTCCTGGGGAGTCTGATCCTGGCCGTCAGTTTCGCAGCTCTGGCTCTGACCACATCACCCAGGGTCCGGCACTCGTGTCCCTTCTGGGCAGGTTTCTCTGTGAGTACCAACCACACAATGCTGGGTTTATCTGGTTGCATGAATCAAAAATGATGCAAGTTTTCATCTCTCAAAGAAAAGCCTTATCCTAAGAAAAAGCATGATGCTATTGAGACACTAACAGCATGCCAATATTTGCTTTTGTTTCATTTAGCATCCATAAAATAAGGATATGTGTCACATGTCCCTACACTGGTCTCATGGGCTGCTGGTTATAACACAGGAGACCATAAATGATCAGTGTAGACTCGGTGTTTCAGGAATATTTAAAGTTGATTTTCTGATTTCAAAGAGGTCCAGTTCTTTAGTCTCAGGTACAGAGCTGAACTAATGTGTGTGTCACTGCCAAGGAAAAAAAGAAATTAGGTTTTTTGAATGAATTTTGGAGCCAATCTTAAGCAATTAGTTGTGAGGATGCAAAGCCTCTGGTCACAGATACACACAGATACAGTGAAGGAGGAGGCTATTTTAAGTGCTATACAGTGCTCGCTCCTCCTCTGTGTACACTGGGATATGTTTGAGATGTTGTGTTTTTCCTTCTTCATGTGAAATTTTCATGGTGGTTTCCGTAAATATTTATGAATGCACACTTCCCCTGATTTCCTGCCAGCGACCCGGAGCAGGGCTGCTCCATTAATTATAGAGGCAGCGGGGCAGAGTGCAGGGGTAAGGGGAGGTCTGTGGCACAAGGGCCATCTGTGTTTGTGTGTGCTTGTACATTTATCTTTACGAGAGCCAATCTGAGGACGTTTTGGGAAAGTCTGTGCATGGGTCCTTACCGTCGGAGAGATCTTCAGAGGCCTGTTTGAGGGTTCAGGCTTGGTTCAAGGAGCATTGTGTCAATGAAAATCCTCACAAGTGTAGAAGTACAGGGTTGTAATATAAATTGTGAATGGATAGATGTTCTTGTATGAGAGAGAGAGAAATGAGGGGGAGAGAGCAGACATGTGTTGCTGCATGTATGTGTGGGAGTGTATAGTTACAGGAGAGTAACCACAGGGGTCAGAGAGCAAAGGTCAGTGCACATTCTTCATCGGTGCCTCGGGGCTGATTTGAGGTTTGCCAGCCTGTTGTGCTGCATCTTACCTCCTGTTGTCTTTGTTCACCTAAACCTGATGCACCTTTGTGCCCTTAGTTATGTTATTTATTGTGTCATGCACAAGCTCCCAGCCCACACAGACTTATAAAACACAAAGCATCACTACTTAGGCCAGAGTATCTTCATACAACTGTCCGTATATCTTACAGAAATACACGCACATTGGTTTGTGTGGTATATAATGAGTTAGCGCCCTACGAATGACGTCACACACTTCACGTAAAGTCACTTCAGTTAGGTTTCGGAAAAGAAACATGGTTGGGTGTCTTCAGATTTAGACCAGTGGTTCTCAACTGGTGGGTCGCAGTCCAAAAGTGGGTCGCAGGCCCATTCTGAATGGACCACAAGTGACTCGCAAATGTGTCAAGTTTGTAAAAAAAAACCACTTTATTTGTAAGTGCAGTGAATTTCCAGCACAGAGCATTTATTTTCAAGTGCTGTTTTCTGCTGTAGAGTGAGTGACTAACAGCTACTTAACAGAGACAGCAAACTAGCTCAGCGACATGGCCAAACGCAAGTATGATGCTATGTGTATTAACCTATGTGGACCGCAAACTAATGACTAAGCAAAAATTTGCACCCTGTGGCCGTACCAGTTGGGAATCACTGGTTTAGACAAGTTACCTAGGCTAGGTTTAGGAAAAGAAATAAGGTGACGATGGGCTAACTTGGTTTCACACAGCTCCAAACCCAGATCTCGTGGGGGAAAGTCCTGTGTTTTGTGACACATCCACTGCCCCAACCTTCCTCTTTAGTTGGACTTTTGTCCTTTAAATTACTTCCATCTTTCCTTCCCTAAGCACATTGATCACGTGATTGCAGCCTTCCCAAATACATGGGTTACCCTTTTTAGTTACTGGCTTGTGATTACGTGGAATATATGCATTTTGTTGCATTACTTTCTGTAGGTATACGTACAAATAGTGCATGAGAACAAACTGCTTTCATGTAGTGCTACATTGCAAACAAGGAGCAAAAACCAGCCATGAAAAATGATTCCCTGTTAAACACATCTCCAGTTTTGTCGAAGAAACTCATCAGAGATGAAGTACGATTTACTAAAAAGCATAGTGCTTAAATTTTAATTTTATGAGCAATAAAACAGGAAATGAGCTTCATCTTCAATCTCATTTAAATCTCATAACAAACAAAGCATTTTATCTTCAGGGATACCATTAACCTGCCTGTTGTTACAGCTGATGGTGATGTTCATAACTCTGAACAAATACTTAAACTCTTTGTTAAATTCTGCCTCACATTAAACTGTTGTTGTTTTTCGTGAGACGATTTATTTGTACTTAAGGTTTGCACCAAACCCCAGCAGACGCTGTAAAGTAAGAAATAAATTAATCCTAAGTTTCACCTCCCTGATGAAGTGGTGTCTGTGCAAATTGTCCTAGTTGGTGATATGTAGGAGTTGGTTGAGATGAATTCTTATTGTGGGGCCCTTCAGAGGGAGACTGAGTGAGGCAAAGGTAATATAAGGTTTAGTACTGTAACTTAAACTGAGTGACTGAGGACATATAAGTGAAGATGAGGACCGCTCTCCAATTTAAAGGTCCAGTGTGTAGGACTTAGGGGGACATATTGGTAGAAATAGAATATAACATAAGTATGTTTCCTTTAGTGTATGATCA
The DNA here is from genome assembly GCF_006386435.1 of Epinephelus moara. Lineage (NCBI taxonomy): Eukaryota > Metazoa > Chordata > Actinopteri > Perciformes > Serranidae > Epinephelus > Epinephelus moara. The sequence continues at coordinate 29,552,378 of NC_065506.1, forward strand.
CCTGAAAATAAAAGTTGTGCTTTCAGTACCTTAGAATGAGCTGTTTATACCTACATAGGGAGCGGGTCCTTGTCCACAGAGACTACCATGTTGTACTGCCATGTTTCTACAGTAGCCCAGAATGGACAAACCAACCACTCACTATAGATAGGGTCATTCACGTTTTCGTGTCAGTCACTATAGTTAGCAGCCCCTCCCAATAAGCAGTGTTGAAAAAACAGATTTTTAATCATGAAACTGCTTCATTTAGTGCTTATTGGTTTAAATCACCTGGGGTCTAATTTATAAGCATTGCATACGCACAAAACGAGGCCTGAAAGAGGTGTACGCCACTTCTCACGCAAAAGTTGTCATCTATAAAAACGAACTTGATGGGAAGAGCTTTGACCATGCTTACGAACATTTTGGAGACAGGGAATTGGTGATGCAGATGGTGAGGTGGAAGCCTGGTTGTTAAATTTCTCTTCCATTTTCGGCTTTTGTCCGTACGTACATTTTTAGTATGGATCCTACGCATTGTTTTATAAATGAGACCCCAGGTTCGTTTGTTGTGGAGAAGAAGAGACCTATGTGGATAATTTTGCTCCCGGCTAAAATCTACTGGACATCTGAATCAGAAAAAAGTTAAGCTGTGTTGGGCTAACGACCTGTCTCCAACATGCGAAACAGCATCGGGGAAACACTGATTTGTAATATGTAAATGCTTTATTCAGTGTTTTTACCAGTTTAAATCAACTGGTTGTTTTGTTTTGGAGAGGAAGAGACCTCTGCGGATAATTCAGCTCCTGGGTAAAAACCTCCTGAACAATGAACACTAAAGGAATTCAAACCAGGAGAAGGTTTAGCTAGTTTCATTCTGCAATCCTCACTGATATGTGCCACTACATCCCCCTAAATCGTACACAATCAACCTTTTAACTTTTGGACTTTTCAGGCACGACGCCCTTCCTCAGCGTGTATTCTATCAATGTCACAAACAATATACATGGGTGGGGTCAATTATAGGTGACCACAGCCAGCACAATCTGAACACTGAAAACAACCAGCCCGCAGAAAGACCCATCAGCCTCAGTGGTGCCAAAACCCAGATAATGTGGCTGAGATCAGCCTCTCTGTATCTGGAGACAGTGGGAGTAACTCTTTGTAAAGTTGGAAGCTCTAAACTGATGGAGTTTAAAATCTTCTTATGTAAAAATGTGGGCTGGAAAAAGATTTTTCAGCACTCACTTCATTTGATCTTAAACATCAACTTCTATCAGCAGCAAATCCAGCAGCTGCTGTTACTGGAGAGTGTAAGTGTATTTTGTCTGGGTAAATAAGACAAATCAACAGCATCTCAATTAGGTGTTATGGGATGCTTTTTGCAGCTCTTCTCTTTGATTTAGTCTAATAAGACGAGTGTATTTGCATACAGAAGCTTGTCTTATGTAGCCTTAAGATGTGGTAGAGCTAATCTGTTTGATTATCTAGAGAAGGAAAGTGTTCTTTCTCTCTGCCTCCATGTGTGTGAGTGTGGTTTATAAGGGGGACGTTATCCTGAGTATCTGTTAGAGATGCTTTGGTGCAGTGTGTCCATTCTCAAGTGTCCCTGTCACTGTGAGGAAACAAGCTCCTCGACAACCTGATTCTTTTGGCATGTAAATGTAGATTAGCATTGAACCATGACGCCTATTTGTTGAGCTTCCTGCCATGTTGGCGAACTGAGCTAATGAGGAAAGCGACAGCAAATCCAACAAATCCTCAACCTATCTGCATCCATGTGTGTGTGTATGTGTGTGTGTGTGTTTGTGTAGGGCGTAGGTGTGTGTGTGTGGTCACTGTGGGACGTCATTAAGGTTCTCTGTGTGATGACTGGCATTGTGGGATTTCATCACGGTCACAGCAAGAGAAGGCGTAATCTGTACTTCCTACACAGAGCAATCACTGTAGAGCCCACACACACACACACACACACACACACACACACACACACACACACACACACACACACACACACACACATGGATGCACATATCCCACCTCGGTGTTGTGTCTCCCTCATCCTGATCTTCCACACTCTGGACAGAAACGCATTTTACAGCTTTGACGTTAAGAGTTGTGTGTTTGACAGCATAATATCTCTCTTTCTCACACACACACACACACACACACACACACGCGCACACACACTTGCCTGGCCAACAGAGACTAATCCTACAAATATCTTGCTCTTTCTTGCACCCTACCCTGGGCCTGTAATCATCCCACACCCCTGATGTAACTCAGCTCGGCAGACAAGCAGCCAGCCGCTGCTGTAGTCACTTCCTGTTGATCTCATCGCTGGTGACAAAAAATGACGCAGAGCTCAAACGTCGAGAGGTGCAGACTCGAGGCTGCAGAGGCCCGCCATACTCATCGTCTCCGCTCCGCTTAGTTCGGCAGCATCACCAGCAGGTTTACCTGTTGGCGCTGAATCACGCTGCCCTGCCGGGTTTGGCCAATAAATGAGGCGACGTGGCCGAGCCAGCCGAAGGGCTTCTGCAGCTGTCAGCAGCTGACATGCAGAACAAATTACCGTTCACCTCGCATCTCCACGAATTAAAGCTCGGAGCTGATCCAAGTGTTCAAACACACATACATGGATACACAAACCGCCTCTCTTCCCTTTCTCATTTCCTGTCACGGAGAATAAAGACACTTTAGACAAAATATGTGAATATGTAAATCCATCAGAAAGAGTTACTGCAGGCATCATTTACAAATGCACATTAGATTTTGATGCTTCCCGTCTCTCTCTCTCTGTACCACTATGACATCTCCTCTCCTCTCCTCTCCTCTCCTCTCCTCTCCTCTCCTCTCCTCTCCTCTCCTGAGAAGGATTTACTGCTCCTCTTTTCCCTCCCCCGCCCGCCTGGTTGTGTGGAAGAAGATGAATGTTGATTTTGTGTATAGCCGCTCTAAGAGTAACACTCCAACATCCCAAATCTACAGACTGTGCCGTAACAAAGATGGCTTAAGATGGTATTCTTGGTATTTGTTGTGAGGCAGCTCTCTCTGCCGCATTTCCAGCTCCAACCGTCAGCAAATTCTGCACTAATCTGCTCAAGTGCGTGTTTGTGTTTGAATAGAAGGCTTCAAAGTATTTTGTAGGGGGTTGTTGTGTTGTGGGGGCATATTGGGAGGCTCTCAGTGTCTTTTTTGGTGTGTTTGTGTGTGTGCTGAAGGGGGTCAAAGGTCCACGGTGGAGTGAAGTTAACAACAGCTTAATTTTTAGCAACACTTGAGGCATGGCGATGTCGGGCTGTTGGTTAATCCAGTCTTTACTTTGCTCCAGACCAAAATATTTCAACAACTACTGGATGGATTATTATGAAATGTACAAAATGAATGTTTCCCAGAGGATGAATGTTACTGGCTGTAGTGCTCCAGGTGCCACGAGTAAGTCAGAGATTTTCCTTGTCCTGTGAAATATCTCAACACCTGCCGGGTGAACTGACACAAGGTTTTGTACATTTGTTGTTCCTAGACAATGTTAAGTTTTGGTTTATAAGAAAATATTTGCAGAACTAACATTCCCATAAACTGCACTTTGTGTTTGCTGTGAATTAGCAAATATTTGCCTAACACGTTAAACTAAGATGATGAACATTACAATAACCATTGTCATTGTGAGCATGCAAGGGGTTATCACCATGTCTGAAAAGTGAAGCCAATGTGAAAGCGCCTTAAATCTACAAGCGATTCCACTGGTTGCAAAAAGAAGTTTGATTGTGCAGATGTCTATGAGAAAATGACCCTTCCTGTCACTTGATTTATTACCTCAGTACACATTTTCCTATATGAGTTTATGGTCTCAGTTGCTACTTTCAAGTCTTCTTCAATACAGCATGACGTTCATTTTGTAAGTTATGGTCCCATTTAGTGCCAGGTGGCATTCTACCCTCATTTGTGAACAAGACCCCGAGATACTTGAATTCCCTCGCTTGGGGCAGTAACTCACTCCCATCCCGGAGGGGGTAATCCACTGTTTTGACAGAGAACCATGGCCTCAGATTTGGAGGTGCTGACTCTCATCCTGACTGTGTCACATTGGCTGCAAACCACCCCAGTGCATGCTTGAGGTCACGGTGAGATGAACAGAACCACATCATCTGCATAAGGCAGAGATGCAATTCTGAGGTTACCAAACTGGGCCCCTTCCTCCCCACGGCTACGCCTTAAGATCTTGGGGTCTTGTTCACGAGTGAGGGGAGAATGGAGCATGAGATGGATTTGTGGTTTGGTGCAGTGTCTGCATTGAATCGGGCACTGCGCCGGACTGTCATGGTGAAGAGGGAGCTGAGCTGTAAGGCAAAGCTTTCGATTTACTGGTCCATCTACGTCCCAACCCTCACCTATGGTCATGAGCTCTGGGTAGTGACCGTAAGAATAAGGTTGCAGATACAAGCGGCCAAAACGAGTTTCCTCAGAAGGGTGGCTGTGCTCAGCCGTAGAGACAGGGTAAGGAGCTCGGACATCTGGAGGGAGCTCGGAGTAGAGCCGCTGCTCCTTCGCGTCGAAAGGGGTTAGTTGAGGTGGTACAGGCATCTGATCAGGATGCCTCCTGGGCGCCTCCTGTTAGAGGTGTTCCGGGCACATCTCGCAGGTAGGAGGCCCCGGGGCTGACCCAGAACATATTGGAGAAATTACATATCTCATCTGACTTGGGAAAACCTCGGGGTCCCCCAGGAGGAGCCGGAAAACGTTCCTGGGGTGATGGACGTCTGCAATGCTTTGCTTGGCCTGCTGCCCCCAAGACTTCGGATAAGCGGTTGAAAATGGATGGATGGGTGTGACTATGTTAGCATGCTTATGTAAGCATTTGCTCAAAGCAGTGCTTTGCCTAAGTACATGGCTGTAGGCACCTATTTTTTGGGCATTTCTGTCTTGCTCTAAATTCAAAAACAGAATCAGGTTTCTCACTGACCTTGTGTGTTTTGTGCTGTCTTGAGATCCCGAGGCCAGGAAAATAGAATTTTGTGGTACCAGGCCTCTCACAGGAAATAATTTCAGAGGAAAAAGTTCTGTCTAATCTGGTTGTTGCAGGAAAATCTTGTTTGCAGTATTCCATGTTTGTATGTTGCACCTTTTTGTCTTGAGAGGTCTCAGCGAGGAATACAGAGCAGCAGTTCTGCGAGTAGACGAAATGTTTAATTTGATTGTTTAGTTGCTGGGTTCTGCTTTTTCTGCAGCAAGGGAGTGTGAATCATCATTAATTAACTGGCTTATTAGGCCTCGCTAGTATCCTGGCAACAGGTCTTAAGACACAAACACACGCAGACACACACATGTACACTCGCGCACATACTCATACTTCAAAGTGCAGTCTGCAGTGTTGGTTGGAAATCTTCATCATTTTGATGAACAGACTCTCGATGTGTTGGAAATGAATAAAGTAAATTCAGATGTGGTTGTTGTCGGGAATACTGAGACGCTATTCATGAATTATTATTATTTATTTTTTTTTTTAGCTTTTGGTGTCAGACTCCGAACATCAAAGTGAACGCAGAGAAGTGTTAAGATGCTTTCAATCAGTTGCTGTTCTCTGCCTTCAAAGTGAATATCAATACTTCCACCACAGTGTCAAACAAGTGGGAAGTCTTTCATAAGACTTTTTGTATGCTTAAAAAAAAAAGATTGATATGAGTCATAGTTTAAGGTCCAATGAGACTCCTAATAATGTTTACTCGGTGAGTCACTGGGTTTTGATGCAGAGAACCGGGAAACTGAAATGTGAATCAACAGAATCAGGTAGTGTCATTGGCAAGTTTTAGCACATAGGGATTAAAACGGAAGCTGCCATAATTAAAACAAATTTCTGATTTTTATTGTGCAGCATGTGTGTGCAAAAAGCTACTACATTTATTATTCAACACGACTTCATCTATGTGGAATATTCATTAGGATGGAGGGAACTATTAAAGGATCAGTTCACCCAAAACTGCCACATATTATATCTTTAATGATATTTAGGCATGCAGATGGTTTGGGTTTTATTTGGATATTTGGTTTCACTGAGTTTTGTGCCACACCCTCATATTTTTATTTTTTGTTGAGGCTGCAACTAACAATTATTTTCATGATCTTTCCATAATTCTCTCAATTAATTGTTTTGTGAAATGTCAGAAAATAGTGAAATGCCTCAGAGCCCAAGGTGACATCTCCAAAAAAATCCAAAGTTATTCAGATTATCATGTATGACAAAGAAAAGCATCAATATGTCAGATTTAAGAACCATGAAACCAGCAAATGTTTGGCATTTTTTCAGTAATATTATTATTCGATTATCAAAATAGTTGCCAATTAATTTTCTGTCAGTTGACTTATCAATTAATCAACTAATCGTTAGGCCTGTCAGAATAATGGCTTTTGATGGACGATATAGTGTCTCAGAAATAATTGCGATAAATACAAAGGGGTGTGAACTTTTATTTCTTAGAACATTCAGACATTGGAATTGGAATTAAAAAAATCTACATATTTAAAAAAAAAAAATTAAAAAAAAGAGCTTGAAAGTAGCATACCTGCGTAGGAGTAGCCTAAAAATAACTCAGTTTGAGACTTAATACAAAATTTGGCCAACAAAAGAAAACCAAATGACGCATCTTGCAACTCAAAGACAAGCTTAGCAAGCTTCAGGAAACACTACCACTATAATCTAGCTGGACAGTTTGGTGGTTGATTTACAGAGTGGAGAGTGAAGTTATTGGAGGATAAAATTACAAACAACTGACTTTTTGGCTCATAGCCAGGGGTTGCCAAGTAAATGACTACCAGGACTGTGACTCTCCCACTCCAAAAGTGCAGCTGCGGGCTACCAATAAGCTACACTGTGTTGTCTTTGAACTGTTTTGTTTTCTTTGGACTAGCACAAATAGGCAAGAAAAAAAGGAGAATTGCTGGGCCCAAGTTTTATAGTGATCAGAAAAACCCTGCCGTTTATTCTGGTTTATTCTGGCTAAAATGTTGTTAACTTTCTTATGTAAACAACCATGCATGTAAAATACAACGAGCAGTGAAATGATTGAGGTCATGGCCATATATCCTATGATAAGGTGATAATGATATTGTCATGACAGACCTACTAATCGTTGCAAGTTTTCTTCATGGCACTCCCAGCAGGAGCAGTATGTCAGATTTAGGGGGATTTAGACTGCAGATTGCAACCAGCTGAAAATTCTCCGATGTGCTGAGCGTGAACTCCAGTTAGAATTCCTTCAGTGTTCATTGTTCAGGAGGTTCTTACCAGGGGCTGAATTATTCGCAGTGGTCTCCTCTTCTCCAAAACAAACGAACCAGGTGGTTGAAATGAGTAAAAACACGGAATAAAACAGTTTTATACCACAAAAAAAAGAAAAATCTGTGTTTTGACGAAGCTCGTCATGGAAGACTTGATAACTACATTGGCTGACACGAAAACATGAATGGCCTTATCTAGAACCAGTGTTTAGTTTGTCCCTTCTGGGCTACTGTAGAATCATGGCAGTGCAACATGGCGGACTCCCTAGGACGAGAACCATGTCCCTGCGTAGATATAAACAGCTCATTCTAAGGTAACGAAAACACAATGCTTCTCATTTTCAGGTGATTATACACTCAAAAAACATACTTATTATAATATATTTATTCATTCATTCGTTCATTTTACGTAACTGCTTGTCCTGTTATGGGTTGCGGGGGGGCTGGAGCCTATCCCAGCTGACATTGGGTGAGAGGTTGGGTACACCCTGGACATGTCGCCAGACTATCACAGGGCTGACACATAGAGACAGACAACCATTCACACTCACATTCACACCTACAGTCACCAATTAACCTGCATGTCTTTGGACTGTGGGAGGAAGCCGGAGTACCCCGAGAAAATCCTCACTGACACGGGGAGAACATGCAAACTCCGCACAGAGGGACTCCCCCACCCTGGGTTTGAACCAGGAAACCTCTTGCTGTGAGGCAACAATGCTAACCACTGCACCACTGTTATAATATATTCTATTTCTGCTAAAGCAACCCCCCTAATCCTACACACTGGACCTTTAAACCAATTTAAAGCAACACATCTGTCCTGTAACAATGCCCTGGTTACTAAGGACAATCCAAAGAGCGCACTGTCAACAGTTCGTCCTCACTACCTGCATTACCTGATTAAAAAAACAGAGGTGCTAGTGTTTTTTTAAATTTAATTTATTTAGGTGAACTGATCCTTTACAGGTGAAGCTCAGAGGAAACCCTCCTCCTACATGACACCTAGTGAAGAAGAGAGCTTGTTCTTGTGATGTGATATAAGTCACATTATGTAATGGCATCATAGGTTTCACAGCGTCTTATAATTTGATGGCCGTCCACTTGCGAACAGTGTGACAAAAGCATAATGCTATTATTCAGGGACTCGACACAAAGCTCCACTGGGCTGTTTGTTGTATTGATGCAGCCTTTTACCTCCCAGCTGTCAATAGAGGCCGTGGCTCCTCAGCTGCTTTACTCATCTTGTCAGTTTAGATTAAATGGAAGAGTGCGGTCAGCACACATGCTCTCAGGCCAGACCACTCATGGCCGGACCGGCCTGTCTTAAATCTCATATTGATCAACTAATTAGATGGATTCCATCAATCATCTCACTGCTGTGTACCTTCATTTTACTTGGTGGTTTTTTTTAACATCTCTGCAGTGACCTCACTCTTGTGTTTAGAGCGGGCGTGTGGCGTGATGATGTCATGTAGTTTTAGCGCTCAGTCCGTGCTGAGGTGTCGCCGAACAGTTGTAATTCACTTTCCTGCTGCACCTTTTCCATAATAAGTAAGTAGGCACTCAGCCTGCTGCTACTCATTACTCTGAGGACCCTCCAGTGCATCCTGCCCCCACTCCAGTGCTACCAGTGAGCACCATAATGGTGGAGAGAACAGTTTGTCCTTGCTCCCACTTCAGCACACACACACAGGCACACATACTGTACACACACACACACATGCACACTGTTTGAGAGCGGCTCTAATATTTCAAGTTGTCAACTTCACTTAATTCCCTGTCTCGGTGTGCTTTGCCGTTACGAGCTGGAGATACAGCCAGACTTTCTGTCTCATCTCGTTCCTCCACTTGTACTCTGATATTTTTGTTTTTTTTTTATGATACGTGTTCAACACCGGGTACAGGATGATCTGAGCTTCTTCAGGATGTGTCGTGTTAAAAGATTAAAGTCCCTTTGTTACATGACGTCCCTTCTTTTTTTCCCTTCTCTTTGCTGTGTATTGCCTAATGAAGCAAAGAACCAGCCCAGCTGAAAACCTGGCATTGCACTCCGCCTGGTTGGCAAAGCAGTCATCGGTAAAATGCAAAGGAAAAGAAGAACGTCTGGGTTGTATTTCTGTGGAAGATCTGCAGTGACACAGCAAAGGTTCTGACTCAGAGGGCTCGGGAGGAAAAATATGCACGGTCATTGAAAGAAGCTGAACTTCACTTAACTTCTGCAGTGCAAGTGCACATTCCTGTTAGATGAGTTTGTAATGTGAACAGTGTAGTTCTGTTGTTGTCTTGTGATATTTGAGATAGAGGGAAAAAATAGGGCTGCAGCTTATGATTATTTTCATTATTGTTAATTCTGCCTATTGTTTTCTTGATTATTAGTTCAGAGAGCACAAGGTGACATTGTTAAATACCTTTTTTTGTCTGAACAATAGTCCAAAAACCCCAAATATTCAGTTTACTTTATTGTTTAGACAAAGGCTGTGGTCAAATGACCTCCTATGTATTTTCCAAACACTTTTCCTCAGAGAAAATCATCATGAGGTCAAGGAAAGAGTTGGAGAATTCATAAGGACTAAGGAAAAAAGAGGCACTGTGCTGACAGAATCCAGGTACACCTAGGTTAAGGTGTAAGATCGAACGACTGTTGCAGCTCAGCTCTAATGATTGTCGACATGATGACTTCAGTGTTGCAAAATCCTGTCTCAAAGCTGGATGTACTGCATCTCATCTTCTCATCAGGGCTGTGCTTTTGTCCTATAGGCTGTCCGGCGTGGACTCCAATTTGTTCATTATTCTGCTAACAAGATTACAGTCAACATCAGAGAGAATCAACAAAATTGTGATTTGCCCTCCGCTTACAAATTGTCTTTATTGTTACTTCACTTGGATGTTTGAGCTTCACTGTGCAGAATGATGTAAGTGCAGAGTTTGACTCTTCAAGGCTGTTTTCACGTTCATCTTCTGAAGACATCACAACTAGTTTGGAAGCCAATTGACCAGGGCTCGGCAAACTTTACTATCAAAACAGTCATTCTTGGCCAAAAAATGTTAAGAAATCTGTCTGAAGCTGCAATACATATCTGTGTCTTATAGTGACAGCAACGCAGCCTATTTAATCTACATTAACCATAAACATTCTATTAGGTCTAAATGTAGCATTCAATAATATGTATTACAACAAAGTAGCTACTCTGCAGTGGGCTATTTATTATTATTTGGTGCTTAAACTTTGCAGCATTAGTAGTGAAAGCAAACAGATCTGTCCAAGGACTATGACGTTTTTTATTTTCCTCGAAGCCATTTTCGTTTTTGAATTTGGAATCAATAGCTAACCTCATTTTAACCTTTTTATTCAGTGTATGGGACACACATTTATACAATTGGAAAATGTAGGTCTCACTTTAGGGCTACAACAAAAATTAAATTGAAATTAAAATGTTAAAAAATTACTGTTACCGCCTAAAATGCTGGATCGGGTATCGGCAAGTGCCATGTAATTTATTAATAAACTTAGAGTAGTTTCACACCCGGATCAAACGGCACTTTTCACAGAAATTAATTATTTGCTTTAAAACCGTAGCTTACACAGCAAATCGCACTGTGCAGCCACTGCAACCACAGTTTTAGAGCGGTGAATAGTTGATTTCCGGTAAATAGTGCAACATTAGCCACAGTAGTTATAACGATGACAGCAGTCATTTCACATCCATGTAGTGTGATTACACAGCTGTGATTTATTCCCTGTACGGCCAACATGCAGGTTCACTAGGGATGGGAATCACCAAAGGATCCACGGTATGATATTATCATGATACTTAAATCACAATACAATATTATGGTGATTTTAAATATGTTGAATATTTTTCATTTTTATTCAACTGTAAATTATGTCCCCAAAGGAAAAAACTCATCATCTGTTTATCTAATAAGATAAAATTTTCAGTCTGTTCATCTCACCTCAGCCATTTTTTTTTTCAGCAGCAGCAGCAAAATGTATCTAGTGGACTGAAAAAGCAGTTGATTATGTTATTCTAGTAGGCTACCTAAAGGTTTATTTGTATTTTTAATGTTAATAAATTATATAATTAAAAAAATTATACTTGGCAATACGATATTGCTAAATATCGTGATACTATGCTGTATCGTCCCCCCCCCCACCTTTAAAGTTCAGGTGTTAAAATTGGTGCTGAAAAAAAAAAATGCTAGCAGAACATCTCTAAATCATGGTCCAGTATTCAGTTTACACAAGTGCGATGTGGACACATGAATTCTCTAGTGCACAAACACTGAGACTGTTCGGTGATGGCGACGTCTTGTGTCCAATTGTTAAACTTGGGGGAATGAATAATAGTTGCACATTCATAAATTCTGGATTTCTTCAATGAGACAGATGGAGATGTAAAAAAATATTTAACGAGTTAATTGAACTTCTTTGTGGAAAAAACATCAGACAGAAATTATAATTCCAAGCAGATTGTTTTCATATATCTTAAAACATGTCTGCAGGGGATCTTAGACTGATCAAACACATATCTGTGCTTGCACATGTGTGCGCACACGTTGCATCTCTACCCGCCCACCTCTTTGTATTCACAGACACTTGCATGCACGCACACCCAAATGTGCGCACATAAAACACAAGCAGCCTCCATTATGCATCATTTTGATCTTTGAAGAGTGAAGCTGGTTGATGTGTGATGAAAGATGTTGTTTTGTTTTTCTGAATGTTTTCAGACCTGAACTGACCCTGCAAATACATGCGGGAGGAGACGGAGACAGACGGAGAGAGAGGGGGGAAGGGTCACGTGTTTGCAGGGTCGTGTGTTTGGGGAAATCGTTTCATGCATTGAATGCATGATATTTGTATGTCACATCACAGATCTCTGTCATAAATCCTCCTTTTCTTCCCTCTGCCTGCGCTTGTTTGTAGTGTGTCTGTGTGTCGGTGTGACTCGCAGCCCGGGACGTGTCTGACAGAATGCTTGATGCTGCATTTCTTTACAAACAGCCTCGACCCGGCCGCCAGCAGGTCTGCCTGCAGACTGTTGAATAGAAAAGGCCAACAAGGTTGAACTGTGCTCGCGGGGATGGGAGGGAAACCAGAGCAGAGACAACAGAAGACAACCAGAGGCGACCGAATGTCTGTCTCGATGTTCAGTTGTGCTTTAGCCGAGGGTGTTGCGTCGAGGAAAACACTCTCAGGTGCTGTGACTGTACAACACCTGTGTTTACAGTTATTCCGCCGGTGTGTTCATGTCGAATCCGACAGGAAGAAGAAGCTTTAAGAAGCAAATGCGTCTTTTATTTGGACTGAATGGAAAGTTTTAGTTTCCAGTGATGTGACAGGCATCCATTTCCTCCTCCTGGCTTTGACCTGGTGTTTACAGAGTTTTCTTTTAATAAAGAGCTTTTCAGTGGCGTGCCGCAACAGGCCGTCATCAGTGTGGAGGTCTGATATGAGCGCTCGCAGCAGACAGACAGACAGTGCTTTGACTTCTACCCTCTACCTGCTATAGTGTCATAACTTCCTCCTGCTGTAACAAAGCTGACGGTCGTCCCTCCCTGCTGCTTTCTATAGCCGATCAATGGGAGAGCCTGCTGACTGGAGCCTCCCTTTGTTCTATGATTAGCAGCTGTGTTGTGCTGGATGGTGCTTTTATGTGTGTACACATGTGGGAGAGCAGGTCGGGGGCGTGTGTGTGCCTGTGCATGTTTATTTGTGTATCTGGAGCCAAAGTAGATGTAAAAGTTGGTGATATACCTTCGACAGTTGATCAACAAAGTGGTTATTCGTCTGAATCGGGACTCTACAGGCTGCTGATATGCAGCTCTTTAACAGAAAGCGAGGGAAGACGTGAGAGCACATTACAATATTTCTTTTATATTTTTCTTTTATCTTTGTTTGTCTCTGGCTCCCACAGAAAGTAGCCGACCACTGCGCTGAGAGCTGTTTTAGGAGGTTAATCAGGCGGTGAGGAAGATAAATCAAGAGCCTAAAGACAAACCTGAGAGGCGTTTTCAGGCTCTTACATAAACACTGTTTACAAGAACTTTTAGTCTGAGCACACAAAAAATAAAAGCAATAAAGAGCCAAAGTGAAACTAGAACTTCTGGGTTCGGCTCCAAAAGGAAGAAAATCACATTGATTTGTAAAAATGACTATAAAACACTGCAGCCCTACAGAATAACCTTGCTCAATAATATGTGGCTGTCCAGACACGGATGCTGAATGTTTTCAGATGAAATAATATTTGTTTGATATTTCTGTGTTTACAGCCTTTTAACAAAGACAATTTTCCATCAAGCTGCAAAACCGTTGCAGGTTAAACGTCCATACGACAATAATCATATGTGTATAATAACAGTAGAAGTATGATTAATGATAACAGCAGCAGCAGGAGGCATCTGGCAGGACCACAGCAGCAGCACAACCACACACGTCACACTATGCAGGCACCGCTGCAATATGAGTTAACCTGAGAGACAGTGGAGCACAAAGGCTC
>NC_065506.1:29566474-29587560 GCF_006386435.1 Epinephelus moara
AACTATGTCATCAGATAAAGAGTCTCTGAGTTGTTTGGGGCCAAGAACAATAACTTCAGTTTTGTCTGAATTCACCTGAAATCACCTGTGGTGGTGTAATTACACTGTTTGTCCACTATGAAAATTGGCTTCAAGACCCAGCACACTTTCTGGGGACCTGGTTTACACTTGTAATTAGCGCTGTCCACTTAACATATATATATACATATATATACTCAGGGCTAGTAAAGCCCTGAGGAAAAAAAAAAAAGGGCTTGTCAGATTTGGAAGATTTGTCATTGCATCTCTCCCCCCTTCTGTCTGTTTCCATTATACTTTGCTGCATTTTGTTTAATCAATACGCCAACTTCTGTTTTGTCGATGCAACTTTTGTCAGCCAAATGTAAAAAAAAAAGTCTCTTGCAGTATTTCAACTTCTTTTTTTTTCAAAATGCATTTTCCCTTTTTTAAATTAAATGAATACATTAAAACTGAACAGAAAGACAGGTGCAAATCATGAGTACTGTAACATGGATTGTGGCCATCTGATACAAGTATAAACACTTTTGCTGTTGATGTCAGCCACCATGTCATGCAACCTTGACTAGGAATATGAAGATATCGTATCGTTATCGAGATATGAGATTGTCTTAGATTTTGGATATTGTTGTATCGTGATATGGCATACATGGTGTTTATCCCTCATTTTAAAGGCTACGTTACTGTACCTGTACTGTTACTGTACCAAGCACCTTCCGGATGTCTGAGCTCCTCACCCTATCTCTAAGGCTGAGCCCAGCCACCCCACGGAGGAAACTCATTTCCACCGCTTGTATCCGCGATCTCATTCTTTCGGTCACTACCCAGCGCTCATGACCATAGGTGAGGGTTGGGATGTAGATGGACCAGTAAATTTAAAGCTTTGCTTTCCGGCTCAGCTCCCTCTTCACCACGACAGACCGGCGCAGCACCCGCATCACTGCAGAAGCCGCACCAACCCGCCGATCCACCTCATGCTCCATTCTACCCTCACTCGTGAACAAGATCCCAAGATACTTGAAATCCCTGGCATGAGGCAGTAACTCTCCCCCAGCCCGGCGAGGGCAAACCACCGGTTTCTGACAGAGGACCATGGCCTCATTGTGTTAATATTTTCTGAAAAAACAGACAAACCCCCCAAAAAACAGTAGTCATCCCTACAACTTTGTCGCATCATTGAGGGCACTTGGTCAGAATATTGTTATGTATGTTTTTTGTTTCCCAGTCCTAGCATTAGTAAAGTGCTTTTTAGGAGATTTAAAAATATCGAGATATATATCGTGTATCGAGACAGAGCCAAAAAATATTGTGATATAATTTTCAGGACATATCGCCCAGCCCTAACCTAGCCTGGATAAACCACTTAGGCCTTAAACACCAGGAACTTGTGTCAGTTTTGCAGGAATTTTACTGAAAAAAAAAACCCATAATGAGACATTTCATTGAATCAGAGAAGCTGATGGAGTGGCTAGTTTTAGACTTCGTATCTCTGTATCATCTGAAAAGCAGTGAGAATACCACAGTACAAGAAAAATACACAGGTTTCCAGGTTGAAATGGGTAACAAGGATAAAATCTGTCTTGTTGACAGTGAGCCGTGAGGGTAAATTCTGTGGGTCGGAGGTCAAACCTTTAACAGCAGTTAATGACATACAAAAGGTCACAAGATCAGCGGAACACACACACACACACACACACACACACACACACACATTGTTCATTGTTCATCGTCTAGCGGTGATCAGATTTGTCACCTGTAATGTAGTCGCCGTTGTCTCCTGGTCGAGTGCAGCAGCATAATCTTAAAGTCATTTTTCACTGATAATGGCCCGAATGAGGCATTTCCTTTCAGTTTCCTGCTCCTCATGTTGTTTCATCGATACAGATGGGGCTGGCAACGGGGAGACAGGCCAAATGGTTAATCTCTGGACGTTTTCCAAGGACTTTGTGTGTATATGCACGTCCCCCCATTTGTGTGTATGAGTGTGAGAGACGGAGAAGGAGAGAGAGCAGAGTACAGGACTGATTGATCTGACAGTCTAACACATCTGCCTTTTAGAGGAGCCTCAGTGGGAGTTTAATAAGTGCAAAAACCTCCAGAAAAGACAGGAGGGGGATCTGACTCCTTCTTCCTCTGCAGCTGAGGTTCATCTGTACCAATATTGTCTCTGTGTTAGCGCTCTTTCTTTGCAAACCTCTATTGTGGTTTTTCTTGATAATCATTACATAATTATGGTGATTGCATTACTGTCCTTTCAGATTAAAACATGCATCTGTATCCTTTTATTAGGTGCTATGTTTTGCACCTTTTGGTGTGTATTTTCTCTGCTGTGGTGCACTGCAGTGACATCGCAGTTTTGTAGGAGAGAAAAATCCGATTTCCTCACAGTTCCTTGCTTAAGGGAACAGTCCTAATCGCTCATTTATTTTCAGACTGCCCTGGGGCTGGAGTGGATTGTGGGAGTTGCTGTTTTTTCTCTCTTTATTCACAAGTTGGTTTTTCTTTCTTCTTTTACTGTTTGGGTTTTTAGAAATATGCTTTATAAAAGAAAAAGACGAGGAGTAGAAACTAAGGGGGACATTGCTGCTGTTTTTGAGCCAGCGCTGCAGGGGATGATGGGGAATCTGTGGGTGTTTGCTCAGCATGAAGGAGGCCAGCCGCCCCCCGGGCCATCAGCTCCTCCCTCAGGTTGATATTTCAGCTCCCCCCTCTTCCTCCTCACCAGCTCTGAGTGTTTCTTTTGGCATCGCCTCAGTTTGGTTAGCGTGCCTCATCCCCCACCCACCCTCTCATAATCGACACTCTTTTTGGTCCGACTCGCTGCCTGTTTCTGTCCCTGGAGGTTACATCTCTGTGGGATCCATGTTTCAGCTGTGGCTCCAGGAGAGTGAGCGCCTCTGGGACTGCACTTTCAGGTTTCAGGAGTGTGCACACGTCCGTCAGAGAAATGTGTTTCTTTTAGTTTGTCCCTCTCTCCCTAATAGGCGAAATGTAGGATCCATTTCAGCATAAACATTATACATATCTATACGTGTCTTGTGTGCATGTTAATTAAAGGTTCAGTGTGTAGGATTTAGTGGAATATATTAGCAGAAATGGAATATAATAAGTATGTTTTCTGTAGTGTGTAATCACCTGAGAATAAGAGTCGTGTTTTCATTACCTTAGAATGAGCTGTTTATATCTACATAGGGACATGGTCCTCATCCGTGAAGTCCGCCAAGTTGCACCGCCATGTTCCTACAGTAGCCCAGAACAGACAGACCAGACACTGTCTCTAGATAGGGCCATTCGTGTTTTTGTCAGCCCCTTCGCAACGTGCAGCGTAGGGAAAAACACAGATTTTTTTTAATGTGAAACTGCTTCATTCAGTGTTTTTCACCCTTTAGAGAGGAAAAGACCTCTGCAGATAATCCAGCGCTCAGTAAACCCCCCCCCTGAACAATAAACACAGAAGGAATTCTAACCAGGAGAAGTTTCAGCCGGGCTCAGTCTGCAGTGCTCAAAATCCTACGCACTGCCCCTTTAATGTCTTTTCCAAAAGTGCACACCTGTGAGCAAGTTCTGATTTTCTATTCCATTATTTCCTCTTGCCGTACTGCCGTGTTTCATCTTTATATTTCTGATTTTATTTTGTTGGAAAACACAAAAAGCCACTTCAGCAAAACATTAAACTTTATTAGCTCCTGATTCAGCGCGGGTCTCCATCACTGCCACAGCACTGCAGTGCAAAGCCTAAAAATATGCTCTATATAAGCTTTTTTTGTACTGATCAATACCCCCCAAATGTGCTTAGTAAGGGAGGACCAGAGCCAGACAGCCCTCTGCATGAAAACTGTGTGTGTGCATATATGTGTGTTTTAGTGCTGAAAAGATAAGCTGATCTACAGAGAATTGATCAGCAACTATTTCAACTATTGTGATGATTTGCTATTTTTCCTCTGTTCTGCATCACTGGAAACTCAGTATCTTGGTTTTCAACTGTTTGTCAGACAAAACATGCAATTTGAAGACTCCACATTGGGCTCTGAAAAATGGTGATGGTTATTTTTTTCACCTTTCGTTGTACGTTAAACTGTTAATTGAGAATTCAATCAGCAGTTTAGCAGTAATCAAAAGTTGTATTTATGTAACTGAGTAGAAAGAGAAGGTAAATGTTTTATAATGAGCACAAAACATCCCTGATCCGGTCCCCAGGGTGTGAAGCCAATTTTCATAGTGGCCAAACAGTGTAATTACACTATCACATGATGCCCTGCGACCCATTCACTAACATGACTAAAGAGACATTGGTAACTCAGTATATACTTTTTTTTTTGAGCGTCACAGCCCCCGTAAAATGACTGGTTTCACTGTCGGGATTTCACTTCAGTCTGATAGCATTTCTAAAGTCTAGAAGAGCCACACAATTGAATCATTTTATCCCCATTCAAGTTAGCAGATCGCTAAACTGGAAGTAGTCTGCTGGGTCAGCAGAGGTCTTTTGTATGCTCGCTCTGTGGGCCACACAGTGCGGAAGCAGTGCCGAACATTCAAGTAATTTTATATGCGGCATTTTGGCTTCATCCACCACTGGGCACCTTCAATAGAAATAAACAGAGCGCTGCCTCTAATGCTGTATCGAGCACCCTTTTTCCATTGACACTCTTTGGCGTGCCGAGTAAAGCCATCCTTTTTCCATTGACACTCTTTGGCGTGCCGAGTAAAGCCATGTTGTGCTATGCCATGCCAAGCTGCACAGGAGATGGACCTTCTCTGGAGTAGGTCCAAAAGCTGAGCCGCCCGCCCTCAAGCAAATAGCGGCAACGTCTCGCTGACCGCAGCCGACCCCGACGACCCCCCCTCAAACAAGCGGGTGTGTTGCAAGACTCTACTCACCTTTGTCTACAGGAGACCAGAGAGAAAGGCTTTTTTAAAAGTCTCTGTGTGTTCAGCTCTCAGTACTTTTGTAGCTTCTAACTGGATGTTTGGTTTGGTTGGAGTTTAATTTCTCTCCTGCGTCCTGTTTTTACTTTAGATATCTGCTTTATTTTACTGTTTCATGTTCACTATCCGCCGTATTAGAAGTTGTATTTCCTTATTTTGGTGCATCACAATAAAAGCTTATACATAACAAATAAATGGGGGACTTTTATTGTGAAGAATCTATAGGAAATGAAAATAAAGGCAAGTCTAACAATACTGCAGGGAGGAAAGTAAAAACAGAAACAGCCCCAGTGAGATGTTGATGAAGAGCTGCAGACAACAGGCTCTTACTGCACCTCTGCAAACAGCTCACCTCCAACAGGTAAACTTCTTTTACCTGCCCTGCTGTGTGATGGAAAAACATATGCAGCAAAAATAACAGGGGACTTTAGCCATGGATCAGCACTCTGCTTTTAAACGTCATGACTCAAGACAAGCCATCATCAGTTTAAGACACACCTTCAAGAAGGTAGCCCTGCTGCAATGGAAATGCAAATCCCTGCTGTGCTGGGCTGATGGTCCAAACTAAGCCAAGCCAGCCCATGACTGTTGAAAAGGGGTACAGTTCTCTTTACACATCCATGGTGCTGATGTTCAAAGTTTGGAAATTAATCTGTTAAAATGTCAGCTGATAAAGATCTGGCCAAAAAACCCCGATAATGTGACATTGTTTGGCTGCGAACACATGCAGTGTTTCCAATTTCTCCTCTGCGGTGTGACTTTCATAAAGGAAGTTGTGGAGATGAAATCGGACAGTTTTTCAGCTCGCAGGATATTTAGGTGTCATGGAAACAGCCGACAGTGAAACTGCCTTTTCAGCAAAGAAAAGGTTTGTGATTCCTTTTCCAATTACTGAAGATAGCAATCACATAACTGAGCATTTTTGGTGCAGCAGAAAATAACAGTCATCGATTATCAGCAACAGAATTAAGACAGACGAGAGCCCAACACACAGAAAATCACTTGTTGCATTTGTGGAGCCAGTCCTCCAAATAATACATCCTTTGATCTAGGATGGAAGTGGAAGTGTCTTTATACGACATTGAATCTAGAGCTGTGAAAAAAGAAGCAGTATTCTTATTTAATATCGACTGATTAGGACCTCGTCAAGGTTGGTTACTATGGCAGCCAGAGACAGTTACTATGGCTTGTTACCACTCAGCATCATTTGAGGGAGGTGAGGGACTCAGCCGGGGTGGGGGGAGTGTCTTTCTTTCTGTCGCCTGCTGAAACGAGCTTTAAGGGGAAGAAGAAGCAATTGTAAGAAAGAGAAAGAGCTTGTAGCACATGAGGATCAGCGCATCGAGAGGCTCGTCATGGGTGAGATGACAGGCAGGCTGCGAGAGGGAGAACAAGAAATATGAAAGCAGAGGAACAACAAAGGCTTCAGAAGAGTGACTTCTATTAGCGTAACGAGGAGGGAGAGTGAAATGTTTTGGTTGAAGTCAATTACAGCTGTGGTTGTGTGGAGTAATGAGTCTGGCCGTGTCTCATGCCTCTGTATCCCTCTCATTAGCGGGCACTGGAGGACAAAAACAGTGTTTTGACAACTGTAGTTTAAACGTGTGTTTGTGTGCAACGGCTCACACAGGCTTCTCCTGCACTTTCCGCAGAACCTGGACGGCAGTTAGGCCGGACAGGATAATAAGTGTGAGGCCATGTCTGTATTCTGCACCATCTTTAGAGCTGCTGTTTGTTTCTATGACTCACTCTGTTTCTCCCAGTTCCCAGTCTTGTATCAGTTTTTTTTTTTCTGCTCATGTTCCTCCTATTCAGCTTATTCACCATCGTCGTTAGGGAGGGACTTGTGGGTTGCCCCCAGCAACATGATCAGACATTTTGTTAGAAGTGAGACACTGCATATGAAAAAAAAAGTCCTTCTAGGAATAACGTTCACATTGGATGTTTCTGCCGTGCATGATTTACATTCAGAGTCACTGTTGAGTGCCAGTGCAGGAAGTAGTGATGCTGCTGTCAATTTAGTGGTGAATAATAAAGGGAATGAGTCGTGTTTTGATGCCTGAGACTGAGGGTTGCGTCCTTTCTCAGACCAGCTATTGAGGGTTTTTTATATATTCAACCAGAACAACAATCCCTGCATTCTGGATTGCATATTTTTTTCTGTTTACTATCAGTGCATACTGCAGCTGACCTAAAAAGTACTATACTTACTGTTGCATGAAGTATGCAGTCAAGTACTTCTTTGTCACACAATTGCGCCTTGAACTTTGACCTTCTTGCTCATATAGTGCGTAGTGTGAAATTTGAAGTGAAAAGAAAAAGCGTGCGATGTGGAATGCAGAAGATCTTAACGTCATCACCTTGGAAACACAGCAAAAGGCATTCACAGAGATCTCCAGAGACGAAGGTCGACTCAGACAACTACTTTGCATTGTATGCACACATTGTAGAGTCTAACACGCAGTATTATAATCATGACAGTAACGCTTCCCTGTCATTGATATTTTCGTAGTTATGTATTGCATATTTTGTTCACTTAAACAATCCCTATCATTATTATCTCTTCAACTGGTCACTTGAATGTGCAGTCATGCATCACTGTCCTCTGTCAGCTGTCAATGAGCTGTCATCTGTCTGCGGCTCAGTCGATGTGACGCATCGTCCGCCATGCAGAGGATTGTGGGTCAGAATAGCCAGAAAAGCATGCTGTCTTGCACACCAACCAGATGAATAGAACATTCTGGTATTTTTTGGCACACTGCATTTGACATACTTTGTACTGGAGCATATGGAATCTTGTTTTAGCATACTAAATACTTGGGTAGTATGGGTATTGAAATCTCTCTCTAACCCAAGGTGGCCCTGAGAGCTCAACACCCTGCAACTTAAGAGACAGCATCTTCACCAAATTAACAACCTGTGAGCAGCATTTTTAAAAAATGCTGCAAAGTGAGAGAACATAACCAAATATAGAAACTCTCTGCAAACACAGAAACACTTCAAGAATAGAACTGGAACGAATCACCTGTGCCGTGCAAAGTTTAGGAATTAATTTCTGTTCTGTGTGACTTGCAGCATTTCTGTATTTTGTTGTGTTTTCTGTTGCCAAATTGAGGAAGGTGGTTTCTTTATTTGCATGTATTTTCCAAAATGCGGTGCGCTGAGCTCTCAGGGCCACTGTACGAAAGTTAACTCAGGTATTCTTACACGAGTAGGGTAAAAGAAACGTGGAGGCCATCTAAAGTTGAATGGATCTTATTCATGTAATAACACATCACTCAAATCTAAAATGCAAATTAAGTCATCTCCCGCTTTGTGTCTGGCTGTACTGGAAAAGTTAACTTGCATTTTTCATTTGTTCAACAAAACTTGATGAGCAACACACACGATACAGGATGTTTTATATTATTTCAATGAAACAAAAAATGTGTGTCTGATATCGTTAATGGCTGATAAGAATTAAATCAGTTTACACGGAGGCCATGAAATCGTGTTGAGCTTCCAAAGCGGAGCATGACAGAACAAGTTTGAGAGCTACTGCCTTAGCTGCACTGAAGTTGTCATTAGCAGATAATGCTGGAATAATGAGATAAAAACACTCTGTGGTTTTTGCAGAATGGTCCGACATTAACGTTGTGCTGGGCGAGTGGGTGGATCCGCGCACATGAAAGGAGACCTCAGAGCGTATTTGATGAGTCTGTATATGTGGGAATGATGCAGCCCGCGTCTTTGAACAGCTGGAGTCATGAAACAACAGAGAACCTGTGGGCTTCAAACATGGCAGGGCAGCGGGCCTTTGAAACATGACAAGTGAGGATCTGATCAAAATGTCACACTGTCAGAAAAGGCAGAGTTGAACCTTTGAGTATGAACGCATGTTGCTGCCACAGAAGCAATACCATACTGTTCCTGCAAATGCACCGAGAAACAATGATATAATTATTAGGCATCAATGAGAAAATTAGCATGTGGCTTTTTTTTCTTTTTGCATTGTCATCTTTGGCTCTGAGTTTGAAGTGATCACTTCTGTCTGCACTGCAGTCCTTGTTGCTGCAAACTCCCACCACTCATGTCTTGGGGAGGGTGCCGACAGAAGCAGACAGAGCAGACAGGCCAGCCAGAACAAGTCGCTGGTGCTGCAACACGGACTTCACCAGCGAACAAGAGTAATTGTGTTTGATGAGGCTGGAAGCTCCACTGTTGGGGATTGAATCCTGGTCTCTGCAGTGTTGCACCACCCAGGCCCATCAATCAGCGAGCTAACTTTTAGTATCTGTACTCTTTTTGTTCAGGCTGAACTGCTTCAAATTTCCACCTTTCTGAAGGTGGATGAAAACCCTAACCAAGTGGTTTTTGTGCCTAAACCTAACCAGACCTTAACCACAGGGCATCATGATGATTTCGGAACGGACTTCGGAACAATGGGTTTAATATGGTCGGAACAATGGGATGTCGAACCAATGGGCAGTTCCCACAGATTTAAAGTTTGGCAGCAGCAGCGTGAAAGGCTGAAGGAGATCGTGGCAAAGTTTGACTGGCAGGAAAGGGAACACCCATAGTCAGCTGGTTGGTGGAAGTGGTGGGAGTGGGATAGAGAGAGAATTGCAAATGGATATAGCGTAAAGAAAGTCTTCCTGATTGAACTTACGCTGAGCTTTATTAGTGTTTGAGCCACCAAACCTGGATGTTTTTAGTGGCACATGGTGGCGGCTCCCAGCAGAGTTTATGCCACTGAGCCTGGGTGTTTTTCACCAACTCGTCTATGCTTCTCTGGTGGCTTTTGTGTCACTAGACATGGGTGTATTAAGCCAAAACTTTATCTTTTCCTGACCATAACCAGGTGATTTTTGTGCCTTAAACTAACCACACCTTCACCACAGACTTGTTGAGAAATGTAAAGTTTGAGTACATCCGACACAACATAATGTACAAATAACATTTGCGGTAGAGCAAGGTTAAAATAGTCGATTTATCGGATTAAAATCAATCTTCATTTGAATGACCCGATATTGATTCGTAAAATCAAAGATTGATCTTTTAATATATGCTTTTCCCCACGGATTTATGAAACTTTAACCCCATTTATTATCACGCTGCAGAGGCCTCTCCTCCTGCTGTCTGTGCGTTGGGTCTGCTGAGCCACTTTTACACACACACCAACACACAAACACAGAGCAGAGCTGTAACGTTTAGTTATAAAATATTCTGTTTTAGTCCAGTTCTTAATTATTTTTTAAGTAATTCCTTGTAAATTTTACAGTATTAGTTCTCTGAGAATTTATTTCACATTCTAGCAAAAAGTTGGTATTGTAATTAATATACCCCAAATTGAATCAAATCAAATGGGAAATCGAATCGAATTGGGACCTTGTGAATTGAAATCTAATCGATTCAGGGAATTAGTGGGGATACCCAGCCCCAGTATGCGGGGGGTTGCTTTCCTGTAGTATTGGCAGGATGGGAACAAGAAAACATCCCATTATTTCAACGTAGAAGTGTTCACATTGTTCCAAGATGGTTACCAGCGCTGCTACATAATAGTCACACCCTTTCTATAGCCTTAATTAGTTACATCTGTTGTGTTATGTTCTTATAGCAGTTCAATAACAAGAGACACCACATACAAACTGCACCGCTCCTTTTTGAATTAGATAAATTGATTGTAATTGTGTTCTTATTGGATTTTATTTAGATGTAACTGCCAGTGACGGTGGTTTGTTGACACTTGATGTGAATGTGGTTGCTTATAATTGCGGTCTGAACAAGATGACGCAAGCAAATTGTCGCTGTCCGATGAAAAACATGTATCTCCACTTTTGATGATTTTGATTTTCTACAGTGCATGGAGTGTCCATAATATTCCCTAGCAACCGTTAGCGTTGCATATCCAAATGACCAATGGAAAGATGTGTATTACATCATCTATTCAACACATATCTCCATTGGGTGTCAGAAGTGTCCATCAAAGCGCGTAGAAAGTCAAAATCGTCAAAAGTGGAGATACGTGTTTTTCATTGGACAGCGACGAAATGTAGCATAAGAGCTTAGAGTTTATATATCTCACCTTCCCCTGCTCCTGTAGCAGAGAACAGGAGGGATGAGCTAAAGTGTGTTTAATTAGGGCTCTGTCTGTCTGTACAGCCCTGCAGTGTTCCTGCTTCCTCCAATAGGACAAATTACACAACAAAACTTGCAGCAGGAGCAATTGTGTGTGTGTGTGTGTGTGTCTGCTCTGGAGCTGCGTTTGGTCCCACCAGATAAATACCACAGATCTTATTGTCACTGCATTGTGTGTTTAAACATCTTGTCTGTGTCTCACGGCTGTTTGGCAGATGGATACGGATTTAGTGTGTTTACAGATGTTTGTGCCAGCCATGTCAATTCTCCCTTTTTCCTCTCTTGGATCATAAAAGTTATACAGTTTATTTTTTTATTAGAAGGAGAAAAAGATGGCGAGTAACACTGATGGACAGGCTGGGCTGACCCAGAGGACATGACCGGCCTGCAGCCTTTGCCCAAACAGTTTATATCACTTATCTTTTTTTCCTGCTTAGTCAGAGGAGACATATTGCAAAAACTTTGAGTACATCCTCACATATCCTGCACTGGTTTTTACATTTGCAGATGAAATTAGGAGCAAAAATGAAACCGTGTCTCACTCCTGGCAACATCCTGTTGATGCTCTGTTCCTTTGCAACACATCGGGGCCACATGCATCGTAGATATTACTCATTAAAGGTGCAGCTGATTTTTATTTGGAGGGGAGCAAATGTGTGTTAATGTGTGAGATGAACAGTGTAAGATGTGTTGACAGGACTCCCATTATTAGCAGCCTCCCCTCGCAGTGTGTGTCCGACTCTTACGCTCCCTGCTGTGTCACTGTCCAAGGTCAGCTGATATTTGTATCCACACAGAAAAACACAGCAGTTAAAAAAAAAAAAATCACAATAGATCTTTGTTTCTCTCGAGCAACATTTTTGAAATTTGCTCTCCAGTGAGCAACAAGACTATCTTTTTCCTTCTACGCAGCTTCAGTCTGAGGAGTGTAAATGAAGAGCAGCAGGTCTCAAACACGACTGCTCAATGCATCGATTCTCTTCATGTGGCATTGACTTGTGTTTCATCCAAGGCTGCGCTTTGAAGAACTACCCTCTCCTCAGTTTTAATTGAGTTTAGCGGAGAGAAGGCGCTCCCACATGATTTCAGTCTGTGGTGTTTGTGTTAGGGAATAAAAAAAAAATCAAGGTGAAGAATTTTTGAGTAGTGCATACTCAAAATGACTGTGAGGTTAAATGTGATTAACACTGGTGGTTCCCTCACAGGCAGGCAGAGGCTGGAAAATCTGTATTTCTTTTTTTTAAGATATTTTTTGGGCATTTTTAAGCCTTTAATCGATAAGACAGACAAGCATGAAGGGGGAGAGAGAGAGAGGGAGTGACATGCAGCAAAGGGCCACAGGCTGGAGTCGAACCCGGGCCGCTGAACAGCCTCGTACCTGGGGCGCCTGCTCTACCACTAAACCACCGACGCCCCGAAAATCTGTATTTCTAAGAAACAAAGAAAAGAGGAGATTAATTTATGTTTTTATTTTAAAGGTTTGTAAAGTCAAGAGATATCTTCATCTGTTTGACTAAAGAAAGAAAATGTGTATTAAAAATGACATCTTTAAACCTTCTTCATCACAAAATATAAACTATTAAGGTAAAGCAATACTTTGACACTGAAACTTGTTTATTAGAGCGTTAGATGAGACAAGTGATCCCACAGCCATATTTGTCCGTTCAATATGAAGCTTCAGTGGCTGGTTAGCTGAAATAGAAGAAATAGCTACTCTAGCTCTGTTGGGGCAATAAAAATGGCCCACTAACCGTGATAAAAACATCAATTATGTCACATAAAGAATCAGTCTTTTCATCCCTAGTGTTGGCGATAGCTGCAGGTGGCTCTGCTAATGCTAACCTTACATTAGCACGCTTTTCACTAGGGCTGCCCCTGACTAAGAATATTCCTAATCGACCAATAGTCATCACTTAGGGCCATTAGTTGACTAGTCACCTGCATATTTATGATATTAATGTAATTATTAGATTATATATTTTGGGCGGGGCAACACAATGGTTTGAGTTGAAGGTGTGAGAAAGAATAGTATCAGTAACATTGTTAACACTGTGCTACATTACAGAGAAATACAAAACCGTACTAATGAACCTTCATTAATATAGGCCTATATTTTATCTACAAGTGCACGTCACACACTGAGCGAGCCGCCTGTTAATGACGCTGTGGGCTAATGGGCATGTAGCTACTTCCATGTTTCAGATGATACGTCATGTTTGTAGTCGACCAATGAAGATGAGTTTACATATCACCTTGGGTTCGTCCTTCACCTTCTCAAAATGATCCCACACTTTGGATTTCCTGCCCGACATGTTATTAACTTGCCTGTGTAATAACCGCAGGTACCAGCCCTGGAAATTAGAGGCCGTACACATGCTGCGTCTTTAACTTTCTTCTTCCAGGTGCTGTTCATAAGTGTGTAGGCCTATCGTCTGTGGGTCAGATGTAAAGCTCTGGGTAGCCCTGCACTAACATGATCAACTTTTCCGTATTTATCAGACTGATTATTTACAGAGGAAGGGAAAGATATCTGTCGGCTGTGATTGGTTTGTAACATGACTCTTTGTTGTCTGACTGCTGAGCATGGCCTCTTCCTGTGTCTGTCTTATAAAATTAAATTCCCACATGGTCCAGTCATATAGGTTTTGATTTATTTTGAAAAGATGCAGCTCCTAATATAGTTTTGCGTTGTTTTCTTTTTTCCTGTGACTAAGCAGGTGAGAGCAGGAACAGGTGAGCATCACATAGTTCCCCCAGTGCCACTTGGGTAATGCAGTTAATTTGAGGTCCATGAATCTCCCAAAGAACCTGATACGGAGAAGGCAGAAATAAAAAGTACCGGCAGCTTGTGAGAAGTGCCAGAGTGCAAGAAAAAGTGCTGGTGAGCAGGCTACCAGCCCACTTGGACCACTGCCTACCAGCACCTCATCACATTTGTTTAATCAGTACAAGAACCAAAGTGAAAAACTTTATAAAGTCAATATTTTTATGGGCGTTCTGTGCCAGACTATTTCTTGGAGGGGAGCAGTAAATTCCTGGAGTCTGTGCTGCAAGAAATAGTTTGCTACATAGCCCGACATATCTGAAATTGCTGTCATGTTGAATCTTAAATGTGAAGAGGCTCAAGCCCTTGTGTGAGCATTTATTGAAGCACCATGTGCGGCAGAAATACAGACGTAACAGCAAATCTTCTTCGGCGTCTTCGGTGTTTTACAGCAGTTGGCATCCTTCAAATTGCATTACTGCCTCTGTCTGGTTTCATCCGACCACTGCCATCCTAACCTTCTACAGTATTCTGATAAGTCCTGTTGCTTTCCGAAACCTAACCTTCTCACCTCCACGGTGTCAAGCACATCCTTAGTCCTGGCCTCCCTTCGTCCTACTCTCTGTAGTCCTGCCATCATCACCCGTCTTTCTTCCTCATATTTCCTGCAAGTACACTACATGTGCTTGTTGGTGGATTTTCTTTGTCTCCAACAGAACCGGGCTAGCTGTTTCCCCCAGTTTCCAGTCCTTGTGCTAAGCTCAGCGAACCAGCTGTGGGCTATAACTCCAAACTGAAAAGACAAGTTTAAGTTCAGTATCAGTCTTCTCATCCAACTCTCTGCCAGAAAGTGAATAAGCACATTTCCCAAAACTATTCCTTTAAGGCTCACACACTGCACACATTTGAGTTTGTCGACTTATCTGAATTTCACAGATGGTTTGAAGTTTTTCTGCAGAGTGACGGCCGCGCTGACATCAGACAAGGTCACACCCACCGCTGTGGTGGGGGTGTTCACCATTTGGATTACAGGGATAATCCTTTTATTATTTGACAATACGGTACCTGAATCTTGTCTGACCTCTACAGTGATGTGATGTGATTGTGTATCCAGGGTGCAGTGCAGAATTTATGTCTGCGTGTGCGTGTGCTTCACACAGAGATGATGTTTTTTGCCGTTTCTCCGTATTTGAGTTATTGCCTAAACTAAGACACGGTCATATGATCTTTGCCTGTGATTTGATCAATAGACAAAATTACCGCAGCCTCCCAAAAGGCCAATATTATTGTGTGGTAATGGAAATGCACTGCCACATGAGCAATGCTTTCTCCCAAAGTAATCCACATTGATTTGTGGGGCCACTTTGATAAATTGAGGGGGGTTTTAGGTTTTGTGTTGGTCCACTGCACATCATTCAGTTCGCTCTGTGTTGTGTGAGTGGGTGTTTCAATTGATGCCTATGGATCAGTCTACAATACTAACATCCTCTGAAGACCTGTGGAAAATTACCCAAATCAAAAATATTGAACATTTTTCAGTTTTTGTATTCTAAAACGTTTGACCACCAAAGAAAAAAGAGAGAGGACGTCTTCACTTAGAGGATACTTGACTGTTAACCAATTATTTTCATATGCTAGTGATTACTGTGTGGGTGAAAGCCCTATTAATATTTATGAAAGTGTGGGGGTTCATTTTTGCATTCACTTTGACAGTTAGCAACATGGCATTCATAATTCAAAACAGCAGGAGTACAAAAAATGTCTTCTTTGTACTTTGTACAGTGATTCAGTCAGAGCTCCTTTACGTGGGATATATTTTATCATCAGCGTAGCTGCAGCCAACTGCTTTTTGTTTCCATTAGCAGGGAGGTGTTGGAGAGATTAAAATACTCTTGATTTCAGAGTATGTGTGCAAGTCAGCTGACATTTACCGTATGCATTCAGTAACGCTTTATTCAGGTGTTTTGCAGACAACATTGTGGTGGGACAAGAATTAATTGGGGCAGAAATGCCCTTGAAAGTTAATCACACAGCCGTGAAATTAAAAATGAGGGGGCCAAACAAAGCACAACTGCACAGAGCCAGCAGTAAAGCACAATGCTGACTCCACACAAAACACAGCACTGCATCAACACGACAAACAAAACAACTAATCTACTAAATGTACTAAAACCTTCAGAGGTGGAAGGTGGCCAGTCTGGGACGGAGAGAGGGGAAAAACAAAATCATCCTTTTACGTCAGGAGCAGCTGTAAATAGTCAGCGCTGTCTCCTAGAAATTACGTTTATATACAACTGATTTCAAACAGCAAATACATTTTGAGGGAAATGTAAATTATTCATTCATTCATCATCTGTAACCGTGTATCCTGTTAGGGGGCGTGGGGGGGCTGGAGCCTATCCCAGCTGACATTGGGCGAAAGGCAGGGTACACCCTGGACAGGTCACCAGACTATCACAGGGCTGACACATAGAGACAGACAACCATTCACACTCACATTCACACCTACAGCCAATTTAGAGTCACCCATTAACCTGCATGTCTTTGGACTGTGGGAGTGAAGCCGGAGTACCCAGAGAATACCCATGCTGACACAGGGAGAACATGCAGACTCCGCCCAAAAGGGCTCCCCCACCTCAGGGTTCGAACCAGGAACCCCCTTGCTGTGAGGTGACAATGCTAACCACGTGGGTTTTCTCTGGGTACTCCAGCTTCCTCCCACAGTCCAAAGACATGCAGGTTAGCTGGTGACTCTAAATTGCCATAGGCGTGAATGTGAGCGTGAATGGTTGTCTGTCTCTATGTGTCAGCCCTGTGATAGTCTGGCGATCAGGGTCCAGGGTGTACCCTGCCTCTCACCCAGCGTCACCTGAGATAGGCTCCAGACCCCCCATGACCCTAACAGGACAAGCAGCTACAGAAAATCAATGAATTTCAAGGGGACAGTGTTGAAACCACTGACTGTATATAATAATGGACATAGCCACTGATGTGATGTCACTGATTGGTTTGTGGACTCCCATTTTGAAGCATTTCAGCTGACGCCATTTTGTTTTGTTTTTTTCAAAGCCAGAATTGACCATATTTGTGGGGGAGCGAGGGGTGGATCTGACTCATTGTAGCGACGCCTCGCTGACAGCCTGTCACTCAAGCAGCCCACCCTTAATTATGCAGAACTTTAAGCCATAACAAAATGTAAGCGAGTGAGTCACTCCTGAACAGCTGTCATGAATGTTTGAATTGGCTATAGAGACCAAAATTGTTTTTGTATCAGGCTATAAACATGTTTCTTCTTACTGTAAAGTCAGGCATTTTAACATGGGGGTCTATGGGGATTGACACGTTTTTGGAACCAGCCTTTTGACGCTTCATTTTTCAGCTCCGGAGGTTGCAGCTTGGTTAAAATACAGCAGAAAAGGAAAATAATGACACTTAAGATTACAACCTGCAAATGAAAGCGTACATACATTATATTTAGTACAGAATACTTAACATTATGTACAGAGGAAAAAGTATAATCAGTAAGGAAAGCGAAAAAAAAACTTAACAGCTTGCACTCTACACTACTGTATGCTGTCATTACAGTAAAAGGAGACCATTTTATTTAACAGCCCACATACCCAGGACTTGTAATGAATAACTGGAGGAATATTTTTTATTCAAGCATCCTCTGTACTTACATATCATACCCAGTAAGTATTTCATTGATACTCTATATACAGAATAATTACACTTCAGTTTAAAGGCAGTAACTTGAAGTTTTACTAGTGAAACAAATGTCAGCAGTACAAACGGAGAGTTTGCCAAAATGCTTTTTTATTTCCTACATCTCTATAAAAACTGCCCCTGAGAAGAAACCATAAATCACATTGCTTGGCGAAGGATTTTTGCCCTCAGGGCGTTCTCAAAGCAATATGATGTAGCAGATGTTTTAAGGAATGTATTTCTTTGTAAAACTGGGACCTTAGTAGGAAGGTAAAACATAAATGATTCCAGTTATTCTCAGAGGACACTTGACGCAAACACACTCACACCTAAACATCCCAGTAGATTAAACATAGAAATAATTAAGAGGCAGTGAGTCTGGCTTCAGCTGCACTCTTTGTTTTATTTGTACGCTTTCTTTAGAGGTGTGTGTAACCCTGAATAATCACATATGAAGTGTAATTAGGGTTCCTGTGTGATAATTGCACTTGGCCACACTGGTAATCATCAGTGAGTTGGGAGTCGGCGTGGCTCGTATGTTTTGCTTGCCTTGATGAAATGATAAATGTGCTGCGTGGACAACTGCGGTCACATGATGCTGAGTGTGTTCATTAGCGTGATGCATGCTTTTCTTGGGCGTTGTTGCGCAATTACCCTGTTAGTGAGCTGGGGAAACATTTCACATCCCCCTCAGTCAGAGCTGGGCAGCAAATCTGTGCTAACGTTTAGATTAAAGTCTGTTAGTGTCGACAAGAGTGAACATTTGTTGGATTTTTCTTGGAAAGAGCGCAGGGTTAGCTCAGAATGACTGCATGACTCTGTACAATGTGTCTGTGTTTTATGAGCAAACTAAATTGGGTTCAATTAGTTGACAATAATTCCACATTAAGATCTGGAGCCTAAAGATCATCACAGTTTATGGTTTGGCATTTCCCACTTCAGGGCAAAACCAGAAACCAAACCCAACATCCTTCCTGACTTTACAGTAACTGAGTTAAATCACATTATGAGTCCTGGGTTGATCTCGCCACTGTAAATATTCTGTATATAGGCAGTGTGCTCCATGATGGTGGTTCTTTGTTCTCCAGTTGTCTGTTATCAATTTGAAAGTTGTTGCCGTTGGACTGTCTTCTCAGAGATGATGTTATAAAGGATTTTCTTTACTGATATGGTTGACGTGGCATTTTTCCTTTGGATATATCTGTGGGTTGTATTTTTTTTTTTTTCCATATAAAGTTTTTAAGTTCGAATGGGCTCTGGAACATTCGGTTTGCTATTGGCATTCATGTTATGTAGTAAACAAGCTGATGTCGCGAAAGATGGGTCGCAAATGTGCAACAACATTTTCTGGCAACACTAGATATCAAACAAAAGCCAGAGACTGTTGTATTAAGTATCTTTGAGTTGTAAATTTACCATGTCTAAGCAGAAGAAAGAAGATAATGTTATCTCGGAGCCTTACGATGTAAAGTTTCTCCTCCTCTGTGCTGCTGCATCATGTCCGCAGTTGTCTGTACCAAAGAGTAGTGTAGAAGTCAAGAGCGCTCACTCTGTAGCAAAAACTGGGGACCAAAACGTCCACAGATGTACACTGCACAGCACACTGACTAGCAAAAAAATGGCCCAACAATCTGTGTGTTTTTCAGAACATTTGAAGTCATAAAAACTGTAAAAAAAAAAATAAATATATTGAGTTGCATGAGCCAACAATGAGGCAAACATGGTTAACACTAAGAGCTACTGTGGCTGTGCAAGTCAATGACATCATTTTTATCTTTAGAGATGACAAAAAAGATGATTATTAATAGTAACTATGTTTACATGCACACTAAGATTCCACCATTATCCAGAATATGACGGTCTTGTAAGCCATATATTCCATTTGGATATTCTGAATAAGGCTTTTTTCCCCCAGGTTTAGCCTCTTTTTTAAATAAGATGTGGGATATAAGATTCTGGTTTAAAGACCATTCTTTGGACATTTATACAGCACATTCAAAATTTGCATCTCAGTTGGGGTTTTTATCACAGTTTGCGACATACAACCTCTTGCATGTTTATGTTCAGGTCTGTGTGTTGTCATGGATGCACTGTACACAAACCAAACCAAAGCCCACATTTCTGATCGGAAGGAGAAACACACTTACTTTACTAAAATTACTAAAGACTTGGATAACAGCAGGTTGTTGGATATGTGCAAATATCACAATGCTGAACTAAACAAGGAGATGATTGAAGGAGTCACGGAGGGAGGCTGTGTTCGCATGGTCTAACAAAGAAGCAAAGTGGCACAAGCAGCTCCAGCCATTCCACTTCACCACATTTTGATATGATAGATGACATGTTTGGGCACCTTAATCAGAGAATGCATGGCTGCATGTAAACAGGTGTATTTGTGTTATATAGCTGAAATACACGGGAAGTTTATGTAGACTGTGTAGCAGACTGACGTAGGGAGGCTACATGGTGCCAACAAGTGCATTTTTAAGCTTGAGGCTTCACTTCTGCTTACTGAGAAACATAGTAATTTAAAAATATTTCAGTTTTTGTATAGTGTGTACATGCAAAGATCCTCCTCCTGTCTATGCACCAAGCACGCATAAAAACATTTAAAAAAAAACTTATTTCTGCCATTTCCATTCAGGTTTTGTTAAATATGCAAATTTAACAGCCAGCAACCGTTGCACAGACATGTGGCTTAACAACAGGGCGTAAGTGAAACAGTGAGTACAGCATGGAGACTAGTTTGAGAGGTTTCTATAGATGTTTTCATGCTGTGACTGACATGAATTCAAGCTGACCACAGCTGGGATGTCGCCCATGAGGGAGGACACTATAAAGTTTTTACATCCAGCTTTCATGCCTACAGGGGGTGAACGTTTGATACTCAAAATATAGCGGGGCTTTAAGTCTCTCGCTTAATTCCTGGAGAGGCGGTCATACAGTAAAGTCCTTGTGGGTGCCGCCGCATGTCTCTTCCACTCTCTTCAAACCTTGTGTAAGGTTGTATCATGAACTGCTCTCACCCCAGGCCACAGCGGCCGGCTGATATGTAAGTGAGAACATTACCCAGTGGCAGGCTCGCATGGGGAGACAAGACTTCAGAGGAAATATTTAAACAACCGTGAAATCTCTGTTTTATAAAGCGGGAAAATAGAAAAGCAGCAGGCTCAGATGTTATAGAAGCAGAGTTACTAGGTAGATAGATGGTGACACCTAGAATAAGCTTACCACTTAGCCCTTACCCCTCTGTTTTGTGCCTTTTACGTTCAGGGTTAGTTTGTCCTGATTCTTGTTGGGGTAGGAGGGTTGAGCAAAGAGTTAGGGCTACAGTGTTATTTGAAAATCATTGGCAAGATGGTGGCACAAGCAACAAAAGAAACCACAAGTGTATTTTGTTTGTTAATCGAGTTTTAAAATTACAACAACCATTGTATTATCAATCAATCAATCAATCAATTTCATTTATAAAGCCCAATATCACAAATCACAATTTGCCTCACAGGGCTTTACAGCATACGACATCCCTCTGTCCTTATGACCCTCGCAGCGGATA
>NC_065506.1:29594008-29653678 GCF_006386435.1 Epinephelus moara
ATGTCGTTTTCTATATGTTCTCTGACATTTATCCTAACGATATGAGGCGGTCTTTGTGGAAAAAAAGCTTGTTTAGTGGACTAACTTTGCACTTGAAGGTATGCCCGTTCACTTATGTTTTAACAGGTCTGACGCCCCGGCTGTATCTAGGCTAACGGCTAACATGCTAACTATTATTTCTANGAAAAAAAGCTTGTTTAGTGGACTAACTTTGCACTTGAAGGTATGCCCGTTCACTTATGTTTTAACAGGTCTGACGCCCCGGCTGTATCTAGGCTAACGGCTAACATGCTAACTATTATTTCTATGTCACTAGTCACTTGAAACAAATTTAGGACGATAGGAGACGGGTTGAAATAAACTGAAATTTCCCTTTAAGTCCAGCAGCAAAGTTGCTGCACATTTTCCCACTCTTCTAATATCATTGCAAACTTGCAAGGTGGAAGCAGGGATTGTTAACGCTAACCTACAGAGCCCCGCTAGTGGCCTGGTAGTGAAGCAGTGTTATTTTTTTATTTGATCGATTGATGGCGTGAAGTTAAGCTGTGAACAGATCGTGAGTGTTCTGACCATGGACCGTATATAAAGATGGATGCCACGTCCCTTCTTCCTCTTATTGTATAAAATGAAGCCAAAATATCCCACATACGGCCGCTGCCATCTTGCGCTGTTGACGTCGTTTGGAGCCAGAGCCATAGAGTAGCGATCTCCATGGTACAGAGCTCCCACTCACACACCCATTCAACCAATCATGTGCAGCGCTATTGATCATGAGCACACCAATTGGCACACACAGTTGTCAGTCATGACATCACACCCCCTATTAATAGCATCAAATAACTAATTAAAACAAAACTTATCAGAAAACCAACACTTGAACACACACCAGCGTGATAAAAAAATACCTAAAACAACAGAAACCATCGTTGGGAAAAATGTATTTGACGTGTTCTTTGAGTTTTTAATTTGGCCCATGTCCCATTTGCTATCATTGAGGGAGCGGGGTTTATGACATGTACTGCAGCCAGCCACCAGGGAGCGATCGAGATATTTTGGCTTCACTTTTAGGGAGGTCTTTGCTCCTTACAACCACAAAAGGATGCTTGTCGCCGATGCCAGAGAAATCACCACAGTAGAAGACAACATTTTGCAATGTCCAGCTACACTCGTTGCGTCTGTTTAGGTAAACACCAGCACTGATTACTACTGATTACATATCAGATGGATCGCCCATTTCAAAGGGGAAGATTTCAACCAATACCCTTGTAGCTCTTCCAGGGGCAAAGGGGTGCTCCAAAACAAGAGGTGGGGGTAGAAATTAGAAATGGGATTGGATCTTACTTAAGCTGATTTTCCTTTAATGAAGTGTAACCATCATGCCACACATGTGTACTCATAAAGGCCTGATTAACTGATTAAAGCACAGCCACAGTGGCAGTAAAGTCTGTAGCTTTAATCATGGTTATACAAACCAACAGACGCCAGCTGCCTCCGTTCAGTCCAGTCATCACTATTTAAATGTGTTTACTCTGTTGTGGGAATATTGTGCCCAGAACTAAAGGCATCCGAAGTCCTTTAAGTGTCACCCAAATTAATTTCTATCTCAAATTATGGCCAGTGACACTCAGACAAGAAAACCTGGTTCAGCGAGCTTCAGACAAGTCATGTAAAGCTCATCTCGGTGTGTCAGGGAGATCTGTCATCATCATTAGACGGCACTGAATGAAGCCCGTGGCCGTAATCATTCGAGAGGCCTTTGTCAGCGCTAATTGCTTCTTGACTTGAAAGTGTCGCTCAGCCGCCTCTGTGTGAATGACGGTTTGGTGTTTGTCTTATAGTGTGTTCTAATGACTTGCAGAGTTTTGTGCCCGAGGAGACATCAAGCCTTCCCACCAGCGCTGAGAGTAGAAGCTAAGTGTATGATGAGATGGTCTCATTAGGGGATAAAGAATTTGCAGCAGATGGAAAACTCTGTTAGATCCTGTAGAACACAGTTTGAATTCATGTCTTTAACATCTGGGAATATATGTGTGCTTATTTTGACTATTAAAAAAAACAGGTTTACAAAAGTGCTTATTAAAAAAAGTAACTTAAAAGTCACATTTTAAGATTATAAATTGCATTGCAAACAGCCTGAATTTAACAGTGTTTAAAGAAAAATAAGAAAAAGTAACTGAGCGGCTGATTATGCGCAAAATCCCCTCTGACACTGGAAGCATTACTGTAAACTGCAGTAAACAGTCGCTCCGCAGCAGAAACACATCTTGTTGGTAAGATAAAATCCAGGTGAAGATTTGTTTCCAATCGATGCTTTCCTTTTGAAAATTTAAAGATTTTTTTATTTTATTTTTTTGTGGTGAAAATCATTAACTCCCTTGAACTCCCCGCCTGAGTCAGTATCCTCTTTTAAATCCCACACAGTCAAAATAAAGAGAGTATTTTCCAAGGTCTAATTTTGTCTTTCTGTGTTAACTGCTCAGTGATCTCTCTTTATATATCAAATCTGTATCCGACTGCAGTTCTCCGTTGTGTCTCATGGGTCATATTTGCCTGCAGAGTGATATTGTGCGTTTGGATTTAAGTCAGCAAAAACCTTTGTTTACATTTCAGAAGAATATGAGGGAGGTCTCATCTCTCTTTTCTTTCTCCTGATTGAACAAAGTGGGTGAAAGGACGTCCTATATGAGTAAAAGTTTTTGTATGATTATAATAAAAACTAAAAGTTCAGCTTTGATTAGATATAACCATAGATTTACCAGAAAATGTATGTGTTTTTGGTTAAAAGTCTGAAATAAGGTCTGTGGTTTCAGACATTTACACGTTATGTTCCACGTTATGAAATATTAGGGCTGCCCCCGACTGAGAATTTTCCTAGCCGACCAATAGTCATCATTTAGGGCCATTAGTCGACTAGTCGCCTGCATGTTTACAATATGAATTTAATTATTAAGTTATATATTTTGGGTGGGGCAACACAATGGTTTGAGTTCAAGGTGTGAGAAAGAATAGTATCAGTAACATTGTTAACACTGTGCTACATTACAGAGAAATACAAAACCGTCCTAATGAACCTTCATTAATATAGGCCTATATTTTATCTACAAGTGCACGTCACACACTGAGCGAGCCGCCTGTTAATGACGCTGTCGGCAAAGCAGTAATGATTGTGCTAAGTGGCTAATGGGCATGTAGCTACTTCCATGTTTCAGATGATACGTCATGTTTGTAGTCGACCAATAAAGATGAGTTTACATATCACCTTGGGTTCGTCCTTCACCTTCTCAAAATGATCCCACACTTTGGATTTCCTGCCCGACATGTTATTAACTAGCCTGTGGAATAACCGCAGGTACCAGCCCTGGAAATTAGGGGCGGTACATATGCCGCATCTTTAACTGCCTGGAAAATGCGAGGTCAGGCTGTGGGTGCTACTCTTGTGCCTTTTCTCTGTCAGCTTTCAAGAGCACAGCGGCAGTTTGCATCTGAGGTTGCTTAGGAACCTTAACAAGCGTCGTATGGCAGAGCTGATCTTCTTCCAGGCGCTGTTTTATAAGTGTGTAGGCCTATCATCCGTGGGATAGATGTAAAGCTCTGGGTAGCCCTGCACTAACATGATCAACTTTTCCGTATTTATCAGACTGAATATTTACAGAAGAAGGGAAAGATATCTGTCGGCTGTGATTGGTTTGTAACGTGACTCGTGTCTGACTGCTGAGCATGGCCTCTTCCTGTGTCTGTCCTTTCAAATTAAATTCCCACATGGTCCATTAAATTCCCACATGGTCCAGTCATATAGGTTTTGATTTATTTTGACAAGGTGCAGCTCCTAATAAAGTTTACCTTTTTTTGCGACTAAGCAACCAGTGAAATCTTGCCGACTAATGACCTTTCTGGTCGACTAATGTTTGGTCTACTATTAGGGGGCAGCCCTATAAAATGTGTTATTAAATATCCCACTTGTGGATTTTGAAGCTTTTAGGTGTCTTAAAAAAGGCTGTTTCTAACAAGTGGCTTTATGAGTCTATCAATCATCATCATTATACTTATTGTGGTGGTGACATTGACGCTGTGTAATCGTAGTGTAGTTTGTTTATAGCCTTTAGTTAGCTTTTTCTTCTGGCTGTTGCATTTATACTTAAAAAAAAAATCAAAAAAGTGTTGTTAATTTGTGAAGACTTTCTTGTATCATAAACGTTTGTTTAACACAGAGCTTATTTTCTGCCATAATCCAAAATCCATGGGAAAAATTCCGTAGGCTTGTTTTTTGAGGGAACCAGGGCAACGCTAACTTCCGGGTTGTGCCACTCTGTACACAGCAACTGTAGTTTGAAATATGAAGGAAAAGATTCTGGTCAGATTTGTGCCAAACTGATGCAGATGACAAGATACAATCTACACCCCCACCAAACCACAACTCAACACACACTCACTCTCTCCTTTCAAATCTAGTTGGCTGCAGGGTGAGATTATCCTGTCAGCACAGGACTAAAAGCCTGATTCAGCTGTTGGTGTCACTGCAGTCGTATCCAGGATGGATGCATGGCTGGCTCACTGCTGCGCACTGCTGAGAGCCGTAGCCCTTTACTCCTGAATTATGACCGCTGAGGCTCAAACACTCCCCATCCAGAACTTTGAGCAGAAGTTTAAGGTTATAGCTTGGTGTCACTTTCAGGTGACACATTCTGTCTTTCTGTCTCTTGCTTACACCCACGCGCTCGCACAAACACACACACACACCTGCTACAGTGAGTGAGTGGCGACTGACGCAGCCTGTGTGACCCCGGTGTGTCGGGGCATTTCTAACAGCAACTGTCACAACAACTTGACATCAAAAAAAGTAAATAAAAGGAAAGTTCTGGCATCATATCGCAGCCTAATACTCATGCATTTAAAGCATACACACCTTTATGTGACCCCTGGGAGATATTTTTAGTGGCTTCCAGAAATGTA
This sequence comes from Epinephelus moara, assembly GCF_006386435.1. NCBI lineage: Eukaryota > Metazoa > Chordata > Actinopteri > Perciformes > Serranidae > Epinephelus > Epinephelus moara. The sequence goes on from NC_065506.1 coordinate 29,598,959, forward strand.
GCATGAATCAAACCTGTCAGTCTTGTGACTGGCACTCAAAGTGAAGTAAAGATTACAACTCTCTTTCTGCAGCTGAGCAGCGCATCGTACCATCAGGAGGGAAATTGGAGATATTGTCATCTGTCCATCATTCAAAGGCATTTTGCAGTGAAGTATCTACACCATCTCTTTGTAAACTTGTGGTGTCTCCTAGTTAATTTTCTCTGCCGTGAGGATTTAACAACCACACGTAATGCAGATTCTGTCATGCGTTGATTTTCATTCCAGCGATGCAGCCAGTTGGGTCTCGCAGAGCAAACATATCTGGATAATTGAAAGGCAAGACATTGATGTTTTTGTTTTTTTTCCATACTCCATATTCATTTGTTGTAGCATCAAAGAAGCCGTTGTGAAATGAGAAGTGGCAGCCCATGTGTGACCGTGTGTTTGTGCTCATGCATGTGTGACGGGCCTGTGCGCGAGATACAGAGAGTCTGATGGTGATCTAAATCAGGAGGAGAAGCCAGAGAGTCACCGAGCAGCCTCGCCTCTCTCTCTCTCTCTGTCTTTTGTCTCTCTTTTCTATCTCTCAGCTCGCTCACAACAACCAATCAGATCTGCTGTGTTCTCACGATGCTTGTGATGCACGGAAACAGGTCAAGGGTTTTTCCATCCTCACCAGGCGCTCCTTTCTCGCTTCAGTCACTTTGTCTGAAATGAAGGTTTTTGCTGGGAGAACGCCGGGAGAATGACCAAACAGGGAAGCGCTGAGAATCTCATCTCACAAAGCAAGGCGTTGTGTTATCTTAGGCTCATGGTATTCTTGCTTTTAATAGTGCGTATGCATTGACAAGTGGCTGCAACACCATAGACCACTGTGTACTTGTGTGTGTACCTGGAAGATGAATACATTAGGTGCAGATCCATCCTGGAATATCTCTCTTAAAAACTTCAGATTTTGCGCAGCATAAACCTGACAAGGTCACTACATTGTTGATGCAATATAAATTAGTTTTTCTTTGTTTATTGACACCATTTTATCACAACGCTTCTACTGGGAGTCGAGCTGGAGCCCTTTGTTGCACGTCTTCCCTTCTCTCCGTCTCTTTTTTTCCTGACAGCTTCCCACTGTTTATCTAATAAATGCACAAAAAAAGACACACAAGACACGTGGGGTAGAATATCAGAGACTTTACCCCTGCTTCACCCCGACTTATATTTACACCCTGTCTTCACAGGCTGCGTAGCAGAAGCAGCATGTCAGCAAAGCAGCAGCAGCTTCAGTCCTCCATCAGTGTCTCCACAGAAGTCGTAATCACTGAATAGTTACGCACATAAAACAGAAGAAAATAAAGCTGAAGACAGCCGTATTGATTTAAATAAGTCTGTTCCATCAGGCTTGCGTGAGATGAACGACTGAAAAACGTAAGAACATGGCATGTCTAGGCAAGATGGATGATGGTGAGGGTGATGACGAGGTAAAGGATGCAGACATGATATCTGTCTAGCCTGGGGAAGTATCAACCATGCTCTTGGGCTGATCCATTTGTCCCTTTACATGGTGCTGACATACCTACTTATGAATTTAATATTAAAAGTCATGACACTAAGGCTGTATGACTCCATCTTGGGGAGAAAGCAGCAAGCACACGTATATTTCAACTGGGAACTCATTTACTAACCAAACAAAACTGCTTCATTCACATTAAATGCATCTATCTTTCTTAGTTGTAGAGGAGCATCTTCCACTTCCTGTCTTGTTGCAAAGGCTGCAGCACACCAACATATTCCTCCCATCTGGTGTGTTATTGTTCAGTTGTGATTCACGTACGTTCCTGTCTTGATTCATGGATTCAGCAGAGGTACTACAGACCACCTCGAGTGAGAGGAGAGGAGCAAAGGGTGGCTGAGATGCCACGCCCCCAGGCGGCAGCAGCAGCCAACCTGCTGTTGTTCCACTGTTTCCATGGCGACGGCAGCGAGGTGCTGCTTGAGCTCCAAAGCGAAGTGATGATATACAAGATGGGGGGAGGGGGGTTGGAGAAGGAGAAGGAGGAGCAGGTGGGTGGGTGGAGAGAAAAGGGAATACTGTAGGAAACGGATGTTCGGGGGAAGAAAACTGCTGCTGTTGTTGAAACAGCGGGAACACGAGGAGGCCAAATGCTCACGTCTGTAAGCTTTGTCAGCATGAGCTTCAGTTAGACAGGCTGCAGTGCAGCAGCGTCAAATATCTCATGATCCCTCCAGCGTGGTTCACATTCTCTCTAAGACTCACACTTACTGGGATAACACGGGACGCATATAATATGTTTGCACATAAACACGGGCACTTACAGACACGGTTTCATTCATGACCAGCAGAGGTTTCTTGAAGGTTACTTGAAGCCAAAATTGTCACACAAGCATTAGGAGTTCAGCTCCCCTGATGCTACAGCTCACCTTCATTTGTCTTTCATTTGGGGACATCTATATCCACACACACGCGCGCGCACACACACACACACACACACACACAGGGAGAGAAAGAGAAATGTACTTCAAGGTGAAACACAAGGTGATTTTTCATATTATTTTCTTATATCCACATTTATAGCTTCATCCTTTTTCCTCCTGTGAACCTGTCTCTTGTCTGCACTGATATCAGAATATCACCACACTTTAAATGTGTGCACTTCGATATATCTTCAATCACTGTGGACATCTATGGAAATCTAAACAACCCTTCTTGCTCAAAAACAAAACTATCCTTCACCAATAACATTCATTCTAAAAATACAAAGTCCCGTTTTCTTTAGTTTCTTGTGTATGAGGGTATACTATAGGAGCATATAGCATAAATAATTATACACTTTATCAGGTGCTTATTTAAATGAATCTAAGCAGCAGTGCAGGATTCAGCAGGGAGAGCATCGACACAAATCCCCCAAGTATTACAAAGAGTAGAACCCAGCGGATACACATCAGAGAGATGCATGAAATTCACAAGGCATGAGATGGCACCACCAAGTGCCGTAATGTACCATACATTACGGCACTTGGTAATACCAGAGCAGAACAAACTAGAACAGGACACTAGTGGACTTAAATATTAGACAAATTGAAATTTTGACCTGATGATGGAGCTAGATGCAAAGTCAGGAGATAACCAAAGTCTTACGAATTGATTGTCCAGGGAACATAAATGTGTGTTGTCACGAACCGGGCCGCACGGCCATGACAAAGAGGGAGACACATACACAAGGGCTGGTGTTGGTGAGGGTATGAGTGAAACAATGTATGTGTGTGTGACGTTGTAGGGTGTAGAAACTAAGATAAAACCAAACCCAAAACCAAATGCTGCCTCAGGAAGGAGAAGAGACACACCCTCAGCCACACCCACTGCTACCTGCAAGGGAGAACACAACAAGGCAGGCAGGGCAGAGAGGGCCGCCACAGTGTACAAAATTTCATTGGAATTCATGTGTTAGCTGTTGAGATATTTAAGTCAGGATTAAAGTGTCGAACCGACAGATGAACTGACAAACCTCTTAAGATCCAACCTTATCACCAGAAAAAATGTTTGCAATGTAAGTTCCTTCAAACTACAGATACTTTTTATTTGTAAATTATTTTGTAGCGGATACATTGAAACATAACATTTCTCAACAACACTTTGGTGAAGATGTGGTTCGGTTTAGGCACAAAAACCACTTGTTTATGGTTAGGAAAAGATCAGGTTTTGGTCTTAAAATACCCATGTTTGGTGGCAGATACTGTAAACCGCTGTAAAAACAGGGAACAAAAACCAGGTGCAGTGCCACAAATGCCGCTGGGAAATGATGCAATTAGAAACAACCAGGTCTGGTAAAAAAAAACAGCCAGGCTCACTGCCACAAACACTAGTGGGGACATCACGTAGCTGGTGTTTGTTGGTTTTGAACAGTGGTCAAAGGTGATGTCTAGGTGACACTATCCACCATCCCCTCAACCTCCTGATGATAAAGTCGGCTTATATGTTATGCCAGTGGTTCCCAACTGAACCACTGGCAGGTTTCTCCTTGGTCATTAGTTCGAGGTCCCAGAATATTACTTTACTTATTTCATTCAGCGTCATACTTGCGTTTGGCCATGCCACTAGCTAGTTTGCTGTCTGTCAAGTAGCTGTCCGTTCGTCACTCACTCTACAGCAGAAAACGGCAGTTCAAAATAAAAGCTCTGGGCTTGAAATCCACTGTACTTAAGAATAAAGTGAGTTTTTCACAAACATGACATGTTTGCAACCCATTTTTGGACTGCTACATTACATTTGCACATTTTGGAAGTCTCATATCGACGTTTCTAAAGTAACATACCACGTCGATATGAGACTTCCAAAATGTGCAAATGTAATGTATTTGATGTTTGCAGAAATGTATAGTGCACAATTTTTCTTCTGGCGACTGGGCTGTAACATCACCGTCATGAACCTGGTTGATGTTTGAAGGTGATTATCAGACAAATATTACTGTGATGCGTAATTTTTTGTAAAGAAATGTGAAACTAAAAGCTAAGCTTTCTGAGCAGGAGGTTAATTGTTTGAACAATATTATGCACTCACATGTAGCAAACTCTTAGAAGACAGCTCCCTTATAGACGTCCATTTAATCAGCAGCTCTTCATTTCATAAAAGGCCAGGATGGCGAGTTTCCCCGCACATATTCTGCTCAGCCTTATTCTGCAGATTTAACACATGCCTGCACTTGCAGGCAGAAACACACACAGGCAGTCACACACACAGCTGTGCACACGCTTTCACACATGCACTCTGTGTCAGATTACTCCGTGCTAAAAGGCTGCAGAGCAGGAAAAGCTCCGAGAGAGACGGTTGACTCTGTGGAAAGACTTTCTTCTCTTGACCAACATCAAGCAAAAGTGAAAGGAAATAAAAGAGGCTTTCACTTTCTCTTGAAATAGAACAGCAGGAGAGGAGCTGACTGAGAGGCAGTTTGTGCAGCATGTGTGTGAATCAGTGTGTGCACGTGTGTCGGAGGGGTTTGCTTATTTTGGCTCCAAGTTTTACCATGTATGACAGGGTTTCTACAGTACGAGGGTGTAACGTGTTTGTCAGAGTGTGTGTATGTGATGTGGGGGATTCGTGAGCAGTCGGTCCATGAGCCTGTCTGAACCAGCGAGGGTCCCTGCCCCTCTCAGTGCAGCAGCTGATGGGAAATCATTATGGATCCTGGCAAATGGCCAGTTCGCGGTTACCAGGGCAACCGCACTGGCTCCATCCATCTTGGCAATGATGATGTTTGAGAAACGGCCTGCTTTCTAAACCCTCACTCTCAGTAATGGCTTCTGTGATTGGCGCCGTGCATAAATGAATAAGAATAGGTCAAGACTGTGATTTAGGTGGAATCCGTTGCAGCTTCAGCGCCCGCGTGTCTTTCTCTCTAATCAGTAGTATGGAGTCACAAACACCTCCGCCGTCGTCTGGTTATTACGGAAGTCCTCACTTTGGATATAAGGAGGAAGAGGCTGTTTATTCACTCCCCCGGGAAATTGATTTTTCAGAGGAAGCAACACATAATAACACATATAAAAATGATTTAAACAAGCAAGTATAGCATAAAACAATAATAGAGAAGAAATGTATTTTCATCAAAGGTTTTCTTATTGCAATTTTGCTATTTTGGTTTATTCAATACACATCTATTGCATGACTTTACATCTGGAAGAGGGGACAATTCTCTGTTGCTCTAACTGAGGTTTCTACCATTTTATTTTTCGCCGTTTCTTATCTAAATGGAGGATGTAAAGACAGAGGGTGTCGTATGCAATGCAGATTGAAAAGCTCCTTGAGAAACAACTTGTGACTTGTGAGGCTTTATAAATAAAATTGATTTAACTTAACTTGACACAGCGGTTAGGCCTCAGTATCAGAAGTAATACCACTTGATTTTTAAGTGCATATAGAGCAAGTGACCAAAAATGTGAAAACAAAAACACCTGCATGATGTAATTCAAGGCAATACAGCCGCTCTGCACTAGATGTTTTTGTTTCTAAAAGTTCATCTTATGCTGTTTGTGTGGTTTGTTTATTGCCTTAATTCATTCTTTTTACTTTTTTACTACATTTATTTATATTGACGTTCTGTGTCTTGCATTTGACATTTCTTGTCTTCTTCTTTTAATGTAATCCCGACTTTACCTCAGTTTTGTCTTGCTCATATAGTGGTAGGACTGTTTGGCTATGTTGCTATATAGACACAAGTCAGTTCTCTTATTTATTCGGGCATTTCTCTCTCTCTGAAGCATCTCCCTGTCACGCTGTTAAAACTATTCTTAGGAATAAACAACAGAGAATGCATCAATACAGTGTACAAAGTGTAACATGACAGAAAAGTAAACAAAATGGCGGTCAGCGGGATTATGAGAAAGAAAGTAAAATAAAATACCTCGTTGGCTGCCTGTCATCAAAAGAGTTTCCGGACCGTCTTAACGACCATCAGCTTCAGCCTCAGACATTAACAAAACAAAAATCGAGACTAGCAAGACATTCTCAACGCTGTGCTATACAATGTCACACAGCAAATTCCACTGTAGCGGCACACCTGACAATGAACATTTGTTCTGTCACAGAAATACAGAAAGGTAAACAACAAACCAGTGCCTTAGTAGCTTCAACCCTTGTAATCATGTTAAGTTTACCCTTAATACATCAACTCAATCACATGAGATTTACATTTTAACCTTAATGAACTAAATTATTTATCCGTGTATTTATTAAATTATGAACTTGGTTGTGCATCGTGCATATTTTAAACAGCACTTACAGTATGCAGGGATTGTTGGTTACTGTTGGTATACAGAACATTCAAACATGGCCCCTCCTTCATACACAGCTTGTATATACACTTGCAAGCTGCTATTGTAAAAATAGTGAGGTAAAAGCCAGTACTTCAGCAAGCTAACTAAGCTAACCGCTGCCACCTATCTATCCAACAGCAAATAGGTCACCTCTGCGTAGCTCCTTATCCCCATCCTCCTATTTAGTGCTCACCACTGAGAGTGAAAGTACTGAGTGCTGCTACTGTCTGGTTGCTACAGTTGACACAGTGATAAAGTCCTGGCCTGTGCGCAGTTGTCGGCTACAGGCTACATGTCCACTGCCCAAAGGTTGCAGCCCAAAATGTCCTGAGCACAGCAAAAAAAGAAGAAAATACAGGCAGACAGTAGAGTCTCTGCAGATAAATACACCGCCACACACCTCTAGTGGGTCGTGACTAATGATTGAGAGGGATTACTGTATAGGAAATGTTTGATTCTTTTTGACTGACATAAGAGTCTAATTGCTACCATAGATACAAATGGATATACAGTTTTTACCATGTACTGTAAAGTTCAGGCAACATTTAAAAATCCTAAGCACATAAAATCATCTTGTACCTGCACAGGATGGTCTTAAACCAAAATAGGACTACAGTAATTAAATATTGAGCACTAATAACTAGCTCCTTCGTCTCACTTCCGTTAATCATCAAATCTGTCCTTATAACGGGCGGAAAGCTCTGAAATATGGTGAAAATACTTCCACTCACTGTTTTCATCCCCTTTTTGCAGTAAATCAACGAGTCCTGTATCCTTGGCATACTGTAGCTGTTGGGCTGAATTATTTGTGCGTCATTTGTGTGTAGGAAAACAGTGCAGGGACAAACAAACAAACCCTGTGGTTTTCATGTGAGCAGCCCAAAAGATTAGAAAGTTCTTTATTACATGAGAAAACAAAAAACGGGAACAAAAAAGACAAAATAATCAGTTTCAGGCAAATAAGTCAGTGGTTTGGATATGTCATCACCGTACTTGCCAAACTTGAGACTTGAAAAAACAGGGAGGATTTTGAAAACCAAATCGGAGGGTCTGGGCATCTTGCCCCAGAAAACCTTCAGAGATTTTGTTTCCTGCGTTCTGGTGGCTTTTAAAGAATGAAAATAACAAATAATAGGTACACTGCAAAAGCATTTTATGTTAAATATCTTAAATTGTACTTTTAATTCTCCGGGAAGAATACAGAATAATTTACTGCTCTTGCACGAACTTGCATAATTTCCTGGCATAAACATAAAATTGACGTGGCAGATTTTACAAAATGCATGACCCTTTGCTGTAATACTTTTTGTAAGAAGCAAGAATTCTTTTTTCCAGGGCCTCTGAAATTTGCTTTCTCTTAGTACTCTCCAGTTGTCTCTCTGTCTCACTAGCCTGTTCAAGGTGGGAATATCACGCCGGTAGGCTGCCTTTCTGTTCTGTGTATAAGGTATGATTACAGAATGGGGGGACGGAGTTATCTAGTCACAGCTCCGAAACAACGTGTGATATTTTGACGGCTGTGATATTTTGACAACATCTTATGCGTGCCGCCCACCATGGAAGATTTATAAAGTAGCTGGTAGCAACTAGCGGCTAACTCAAAGGGGAAGAACAACAGCTGAAAATGTCCACATATTGGGAAAACATTGAGGTCCAGGAGCTGCTTACCCTCTGCAGAGATGATAGACAGAGATGGTAAATGATTCTTATTGACATGTTTTGTGATTGTTACCGTCAATAAAGCGCTGCTGACGTGTATATTATATGTTACACTAGAGGCCGACACAGTTGTGTTACAAGTCACGCCAGTTCTGATTGCCGGAATGCTGTTTAAAATTACAGAATGCTGCCGTGGTCGTTTGGTTTTGTGTAAAAATGCAAAGGTAGCATAAGGAAGGGACTTCATAGTGGCCCTATAGCAGGATCTCTGAGGAGGAGGTGCGAGCATCTGCATCACAACAACGACATTTTGTGTAGCTGAATTTATTGTCTGTGTGGTAACAGTAGACTTTTAGAGCTGTAGGATTTATACACGCTGTACAATGCCAGGAACAGGCAAAGGTGCAAAAATTTGTCATCAATCGGGAGAAATAAAGGAGAATTGTGACCGTGGGAAAGGGCAACGAAAAACGGGCAGGCAGGTTGACAAGTGTGGTCAGCACAATAATTGACTCTGCCGATGAGTAAACTGTGTAATTACCTAAATGTAAAGTCGCTGAATGTTTGAAAGAGAGAAAATCATTTTTGCAGACCAAATAGTGACGTACCTACTCATCATGATGAAACTAATCACTTTTTTTCATGGCTCAGGTCGTAAATTTCCTCCAAATGAATTGAACTTTTAACAAATAGAAAAACAGACCTGAAACCCTTTCTCTAATCAGTATTAATGTCAGTTTAATAACAGGGCAGAGCTGAGAAGTCCAGATGTCTCTTTCCTCCAGAGGCTCCTCCTGGGGGTTTCCCTAAGAGCTCACCAGGCCAGCTGAGAGTAAAAACCCTCCACTGTGTCCTGAATCTGCCCCGGGGTCTCCTCTCAGTCTGTAGCACCAGGGACACATTCAGAGAGTGGTTCCCAGGAAGCAGCCTTAACAAGAGTCTCCACCACCTTCACTGACGCTTCTCAGAGTTAATGAGAAATACCTCGATATCAAGGGCCTTCCAAATCACTGAGCTCTTGCCTCTAAACTGAGACCAGACATAAACTCGGCTGCTTGTGTCTTCAGTTTCATTCTCTCAGTCAGTACTCTAAACCTGCAGGTTAGTACACAGATTGAACAAGACAGTGAGAGCTTTGTTTTACAGCTCAGTGTTTTGTGTGTGTGGCTGGAATTTGCTGTGGCAGCTACACAGCCTCATCACTTATTCTCTCATCCAGGGATCCAGCAGGGCTCACGTGTCTTTTCTCTCCATCATAAAGCAGTTTGAGCTCAAACCTTTTCGCACTTACTTTGCATAAAGGCAATGATCTGTGAAAGGGAATTTGAAGTTGTTGTATTTTTAAATGTTTGCTTTGTGGGGGGCTTCAAATGACATGTCACCTCTGGGTGTGTGTATATATAGGTGTGTGTGCATGTGTGTAGGTGTTAGCTGTCTCTGTCAGTCACAGTATCAGAGTAATGCATTCTTTAATGGCTGTGACTCTGGCTCCTCTGATCCAGCCCTGTGAAAAGCCAAAGCCTCCCATTTGTCTCTCCATTCCATTTACACTTGTTAGTACTCTGTGTGTGTGGACCAGTTTATTAGGGATGGCATATGCAACCTGTTCTCATTCCCAGGTCTTCAAATACTAACGCTTTGCCATGCGCCTCGACGTCTGATAGTGACACACAGTGCAACCTTTAGCTTATCTACGTGTATGTGACTCACAGTTGAAACTCTGTAACATATGGTTAATGTTGTGAAATGGTCACAGTTCAGTTTAGGCAACACAACTACCTGGTTAGATTTAGAAAAAAGATCATGTTTTGAATTAAAATAAGTACATGACGTAATTACGACACATGAGTGACGTAAGTGTCCAACGACCACACAATCGCACAAGGTTATGTTAAAACAACACTGACAACACTGACTTTTTCACATGGGACACAAATGGTGGTCTCCTGAATGAAAGTCCAGTTTCGTTTGACCCATCCAACTTCCCTCCCTTCCTTTGTGGACTTTCTCCCTCTCCATACTGATACGCAGCCGGTCACCGTTATAGTTTAATGGCGGCAAGGGGAAATGAGGCAGGACCAGAATGAAAGTTAAGGCAGTGAAAGTCCGAGTAGGGTAGGGTGGGGCGGGAGGGGTGGTGTATGGGTCTAACAATCACCGACTTCCACCTGGTAGAGCAGTGTTTGCGTCCTGTAAAATTCTAAAGCCAAACCCGGCCCTTTTTTTCTAAACTCAACCATGGTCGTTACTTGTTGAAGGAAAAAAGACGTCAATTTGCAGTGCTGTACCGGCTGCATTTATTTTGAAAGAGACTGTATGTAAATGGTTAATTTCCTGTGAAAACAGAAGTGTATTTTGAAAGAAGACAATGCAGGTAACAGGCATAACTTGACATGGCATCCAAGAATGTCATCAACCAACACACCCAGGGTACCTTGCAGGTCGTATCTGGGTTGGAAAGTCCATGACCAAACGTCGATATGTTACAGGGTTGGAGCGAGAATGTGTTGGAGAATGAGAATGGGCCAGGTATGTCCAAGAGCTGATTTTTGGGTCAGGTGGTGGTTAGAGTTAGGGTTAGTCTTCAGGAAATGAATGTAAGTCTATGTAATCTCCTCAAAAGTGATCTAGGTAAGTGCTTGTGTGTTCATCATAGACACACAAAGTACGTCCATGTAGTTTCATATTAGTCCAAAAGAGTTGCTGCTGTAAAATCTAATTTGTTTTTATGCTCACTTTATCAAATCCTCTGTCATTTCTAAGTTGTCACCCACCATCTGCATGTCACTTAAGCTGATACGCTTAATGATCTGAACATCCTGCTCTGCTGACTAACTGCCATCAAAGATTAGATGTCTTTAAATGTTATCCAACTCTGAAATTAAGACTCTGGTTGTTGTTCCTGAACAAATTTCTAACACTGTTCCCTTTTTAGCCCTTGGCTGTTAACATGAAATCTTACGCTTGGAAATATTAACAAAGTTTGTTTGAGGTTTTCTAAAAATATACCCAATCCAAAAACCTTCATTTCCTCCACGTTTGTTCAGCGCCATTCCATATTTCCATGTTTTATTATTTGGCAACTTAAAAATTCCAATTCATCTTGAATACTGCATGCAGAGAGTGTTTCACCTCAGTTATGAACTTGTTTCCACTGTACAGATTTTATTTAAATAGCCTTTATTAACAGTTTGCAGCATCATTTGACCCTGCATACTTTACTGCACCAGCACTTCTCACAGCGACTGACTAAAAGCTGTTCTGTGGTTCAGGCTCAAAACACTTTATGGAAGTGCCTATAGCTTATTATCAGGGTCAGCACTGCTTTTTAAACACCCTTTCTGTGCAGAATTTTAATTTCATATGTTATTTCCCAGCTACACCCGTTTGTTTTGTTTTTCTTTCATTCTAACTGAGCTTTTCAATCACTCTGTGTAGTTTATAAATTACGCTAAAATACCAGAAAACATTCTGAAAAACACTCCAGCATTTTGTCAGTATGTTAGCGGGTGTGCGCTGCTCAGGTTTCAGTGACTAATGCTGCTAAGTATTTCGTTTTAATCCTGTTCTGAGCATCCGAGGGGAAAAGCCTTCAGTGACTGACAACCAGCAAAGCTATCACATGGTGCCTGCTCTCACATCATTTCTTCCCTCAAACCACACACACACAAAGACACATGGGTGCACACACAGTCCTTCACACATGTATACATGAGTGAACAGACATGTGTTGCACAGTAGAGGGACAGGAAGGATGGCATGGAGGAAAGTCAGGGAGAGAAGGAGTCTCCCCACATTTCAGTTTCATTCAGTCTCTGCTGCCGTGGTGATCACTCAACCACAAACACACCAGTGTGCGTGCGTTGTATGTTTGATTGCACTTTTGATATCTACAAAATATGACATGGCTGAAGCAAAGATGCACTTTAATGTTAAATTTGTTTCTATGCTCTTACACACTAAGTCAACAGTCAGCGGTTGGTCAGTGTTGGGCTGTTGGTGAGTGTCTGACGCCCTAGTTTCACGGTGTGAGCGGGCACAACCCATCTGTTAGGACAGTTCAGGTCAATGCATGAGAAGAGAAACAGAAGTGAGGAAAGTAAATGGCTGAAGTCAAGACAGTGTTATATTAAAACAAACTTGTTTTACAAGATTTTTTTTGGCCACTGAGCTCTTTAGCAGAAATGGTTTGCAATTGTTTGAGTTACTGTTCACTGTAAACATCCATTGTTCTTTCAACATCGTGTTGTGTTGGAAATATGCTAACTGGCTAACTAGCATCTTGAATCTGTCCTGTCAGTCTTCCAGTTTCCCCTTTTGAATGATGAACACAGACTACTTCTGTCTGCTGCTATGGAGAGTTATTTCCTCTTAAGAAGGCGCAGAACGTACCCATTCATTGGCTGTTGGTGTAATGGTTTAGTACTTTCGGTTGCGTAGATTATGATGACTCACTCTCTCTCAGTCACTGTTGGCTTGGACCCGCATTTATTTCGGCACTGGTGAATAGAAAACAAAAAAATCAGCCTCCACAGCCATCTCTCATAAACAATAGCTCAGCATACACTGGAAAAAAGACGAAACAAAACAGGGCTTGCTGCAAATCAAATAGTCACACCACCTGGATTAGTAGCATCTAACGGCTAACAAGCTAATAAAGTTACCCACACACACACAGTAACCTGCACAGCTACTTGCTCCAAATACATCTTCAACCACCCAACATCATCACAAAATATTAATTAGTGTTTTCTAGAGCTTTATGGCACATTAATGGCAAATAAAACACACTTTTAGCCATAAAAAGTTAAGTATTTTGGCAGAGCTAAGCTGAAGTCAGCCTACCAGGAGTGCAGAGACAGCCGACTATACCAGAGCATGGGGGCGCGTCCATGAGGTCTGCATGGGCTCGTCAGTCTGGCGGGTACACACACACACACACACACACACACACACACACACACACACACACAGTACATAACATAATAATGAAACAGGTACGTTTCTAACAATAACTTAAAATCAGTGCACCTTCAACAATGACAGAAAGACAGCTTGTAATGGTTAGTGGGATCACCAGCTTATTAACTCCCTTACATTGGCTGTAGCCTTTGCACTGTGTTCATGTGCAGCTTTTTGGCTGAGACACAGGTGACGTAAGGCGATGCAACAGTCCGCCTTTGTCGCCACTGGTTCTTTCATGTCGGTTAAGTGTGTCTGGGCCTCACTCACAAAAGAATGCACTTCATCTGCGCCATGCTTTCACATCAATGTGTCAAGAACCATGATATAAAAACACAGAATATATTAGTGAGATGTAGTGGACAAGACATTATCCCTTTGGGCTTGATACATGCCCTCACTTCAGATATTTGATCCAAAAATATTTAGATTTTCGTACTTGATTATGCAAATTCAACATACTGTGTTAACTGAAGCAAATTCCCTTTCTCCACTTTATCACACCAACCCTGAACCGAATATTGTTAACACCAAATACACAAACTCAGGTGCAGCAAACTTAAAGGACGCCATGCATCATTCCCTTACAGTCATTTGCCCATGGAGCTTTTCCATTCCTATAAGGAATAACATGAGTCGAGCTACCTCAGGTTGCATAATTATGGAAATCTCTGCTGAGACTGAAATAGTTGGATAAGAAACCAGGAGCTGCATTATGGCAGGAGCTCAGTTCAACCTTGATTGTGCACGGTGCAGTGCATTTGCTCTCTGCTGCCAGGAACAGCACCGCAGAGAAAGAGAGGTAATGGTGACACTCTGGACATCTCTGGACTCCTTGTCGCAGTGCATGGAGACGGTGAATGTTACCTGCAGTAACACAGGCTTAATACAAGCCTCTGTGTCCTGCTGCCTGCTGCAGTTTATACCTGTACTTGGGCAGCCGCATTGCAACTTTGCAGCCATTTCTTACTTGTTTCAGATAGCTGTGCAATGTGCTATCTTCATTTTTTCTACTGTGTATTTCCTAAAAAGTGTCTATTGGCAAAAGGAAAACTGGAGCAGTTTTTTGCAGTCTTCACAGACTGCAGGAGAAGTGACCGAACAAAAAGAACAAAGTAATTAAAATAAGTTCTTTGGCAAAAATAGACCCAGCTTATAAAGAAAGTGAAATACTGTAATGGGAGACAGCAGACATTGGCACACCAGCTAGAATGGCTGTAGATTGTCTCTGGCAGTCGCAGTGGAGCCTGACAGCAACATAATTGCACCCAGTGGACATTACAGGCTTTATTCTGGTGATATCTAGGCATTACCGTGGATCCGACTGCAACTGGAAGCATATGAAAAGTCAGAGATTTCACAATAACAAATTCAGAGGAACAAACATCAGAATAAAACAACTATAGGGGTTTCATGATAAACAGGTATGGACAGTAACTGTGATATTTAAAAAAATTAAATACTGAAACCATGTTAATAATATACTTATGATAATATTGTGTAAACAGTCCAGCTCCTCTTAAATCATATCTGCTCCTCTCTGTTCTTGATTTGTTTCCCTCCCCCAGTGCCATCTGGTCGCCTTTTCACTATCAATTAAGTGTAATTGCTGTTTTTGTGTGCTTTTGTTACAGAGTCTCTCTGTCTCCTTACACTGGTGTTGTGAGTTTAATTCCTTTGCCAGAAAAGGGACAATGAAGCACAGTAAACAAAGTTAAAGGTTCAGTGTGTAGGATTTAGGGGGATACAGTGGCATATAGTGGTGAGGACTGCACATTGCAACCAGCTGAGATCTTTCTGAATTATCTGCAGACGTCTCTTCCTCTCAACAGCAAACGGACCCGGTGACTTAAACTAGTAAAAACACTGGATAAAATAGTTTCACAGTGAAAAAAACACAGTGTTTTTCTGACACTGCTGGTCACAGAGGGGCTGCCAACAACAGTGGCTAAAATAAAAATGTGAAGGGTCGTATCTAGAGCCAGTGTTTGGTTTGTCCATTCTGGGCTTCTTCAGCAACATGGTGGTGCAACGTGGCAATCTCTGTAGATGAGGAAACGGCTCATTCTAAGGTAACGAAAACACAACAATTTTTATTTTCATGTGATTATACACTAAAGAAAACATTATATTATAATCTACTAACTTTACAGATATTGTGATCATAACGTTATCATGAACTCCTTGGCCATAATAATCATGTCGTGAAAATCTGATATCGTGACAGCCTAAAGTCAATTCGGACCAAAGATTCACGGCGAGGCGAGTTGAAACAGGCAACTACTTGCAATGCGCCGATCTACAACGTTCTAAAAACCGGTTCACACCAGTGCAACTAGATGAGACGGTGTATCATCTCTATGCAACAACTCTCTGTACTTCCATTTTGATTTTCAGCTTTTCAGGCTCATTTTGTGGCTGAATATAATTTGTAGCTTCTTAAAATATGAATGAGGAAAGTGATAGTGAGATAGTGGCTACAGTTGTACTTGTAGTAGTAGTAATGAAACAGCAAAAAACAGGGCTCGGCAGGGACGGAGCACCTGCTTGATTAGATAAACACAGCATTTTCGGTCCTTTTGACTTGACCAGCGGACTTGATTACAAGTCCATTGGTGTACAAACAGGTGACGTGCTTTGCGCTCTAAAACCAGCCGCTGATGACTTGACCAGTTGAGTTGTAGGTGACACCATCAGCCAGTGGAGTGGAGTGGAGTGGAGCTCAGACTGGCCAGTTCACACCTCTGCAACTTTTCTCTGCAACATTCTAAAATGGTTTCGTCTCATTGCGAATCTTTGGTCTGAACTGGGCTTAAATGAAAGCACAAAGTGGTCCTAGCCTTTGATCTAAAATCAGGAACATGGGAATGTATCTTATTCTTATGTTACTATAACCATTAAATCTCAGTAAAAAGACCAGAACACTTCACGTGTTTGGCTTTAATATGTTTTTAATAGTTTTTAGATGATGATGGAGTTTGATGGCACTGAGGCCTATTCAGCAGAAACAGACACTAATACTTTGTGGGATAGATTTATTGTGGGTTCTGACTTTTAGTGTAACTTGTTGATAATTCTAAAAGGATTTAAAAAAAAAAAAAAAATAGCACCAACCTTACCCTTTCTAATCCAGGTGTGTGTGTGCGTGTGTGTGTGTCGCAAATGAAATATTGACATCCCATTCGGCAGATCCTGTCGGTATCAAGGTGAGTGAAGAAGTGGAAGATTGACTAGAGAGTGGAACAAGATGGAGAGGGAAATAGAAAAAAGAAGCCTGGATAGAGAGTAGTTAAAGCGAGTGTGTAAGTGCAGACATATACTGTGATTGTGTGGGTGCAGAGCAGGAGCAAGAAATACAGAGATGGAGTGTGATACAGGGAGAAATTGGGAACGGTAGCAAAACTGGAGGAGAGAAAGAGCAGATATCAAGAAAAGTGAAGGCAGGGAAGGAGAGCAAGATGAGGGGAAATGGGGAGAGCATGTTGGTGTTTAATGGAGGGTGAAGAAGGGTGAAAGGCACAGAGAGAGAGAGAGACCATGGAGAAATAGAGCGCTGGAGGCTATGAGTACCCTTTGTTCACACACATTGCGATGATTCGCGAATTCACACCTACAGTAGCAAGCACTGTAAAAATGCAACACCACGCCCAGAGTGAGGCGTGCTGAGAAAATCAATAGGTTGTTTTCTCAAATCTAAATTTAATTAAATCAGGCATCTCGTTTAAAAAACATCTGCTGTTTAGTGTGACATCGTTACGAAAAAACAAACAGTTTAAATCAAACGGACAGCTCAATAACAGAATGGGAGTAGTAAGTATTAGAGGCAACCACAGACTTCTCAACAAGATGGGCCCAGATAGCCTCAATTGTTTCATTTCAGCCGACGCATCAGACTGCAGGGTAACTGGTTCCAGGTAGATGGAGCACAAAATCTAAAAGAAAATCAGTGCTAATGGAAAAACCTGCAGCACCAATAAGTCCTGAGAGACAGTCTGATGAAGTCACCATGGTAGTAACACAAGAAGTCCACCAAATTAAACCACAAAATACGTTTTGTCCCTGCCCTCTACATCGATACACCGAAGCGTTTTCTGATCTGACGACCTGAGCATCATTTGTCTCTGCCTCCAGACGCCGCCACGAATCCATTCCATTTTCTGGTACCGCTTACCCTCTTAAGGGTCGAGAGGGTGGGGGCTGAAGCCCTGCTGACATTGGGCAAGATTTAGGGTACATCTTGGACAGATTACCAGACTATCACAGGGCTGACATATAATGACAGACGATCACTCACACTCACATTCAAACCTACAGGCAATTTTCTAACCTGCATGTCTTTGGACTGTGGGAGGAAGCTGAAGAAACCAGAGAAAACCCACGCTGACACAAGGAGAACATGCAAACTCTGCACAGAAGGGCCCTCAACCTTCCTAATCACTGCATCACGGTGCCGTCACTGTTGAAAAAGAAATTGAGCATAGCGTTAGTTCAGGCAGGACACGATGTCAAGCTCAGCTCACATCTCAGCTACATCAGCTGATCTCAAACAGCCAATCAACTGATGGAGCAGCTGATTGATGAAGGGAGTCAGCTGATAGATCACATGATTCCTTTATATGTTACCAATTGGCAAATCTCATTCAGGGCGCCCTATTTAAACTGCTCTGGCCTGCCTACTGTTGCTGCTTCCTCTGCAAGCCACTTTGCAACCTGCCTCCACCCCAGCTCCTCCTTTTCATGCTGTGTCTGACTTATCAATGTCATTTCTGTTTGTCATTGATGCTGCTCTGTTCTGTTCCTGGGGGGTCTTTGCTGCTGTTCTCCCTGCCTTAGACTTTTCATATAGGCGCATGGAAGGGCAGGGAGGTGTGCTCTCTTTACCTCAGGCTTTCCTTGTTTGCATGTGGAAGGGCAGAGAAGTGTGCTCTCTCTGTCTTAAGGCTTTCCACATAAGCATGTGGAAGGGCAGAGAGGTATGCTCTCTCTGTCTTAAGGCTTTCCACATAAGCACGTGGAAGGGCAGAGAAGTGTGCTCTCTCTGTCTTAAGGCTTTCTACATAAGCATGTGGAAGGGCGAAGAGGTGTGCTCTCTGTCTTAAGGCTTTCCACGTAAGCATGTGGAAGGGCAGAGAGGTGTGCTCTCTGTCTTAAGACTTTCCACATAAGCATGTGGAAGGGCGAAGAGGTATGCGCTCTCTGTCTTAAGGCTTTCCACGTAAGCACGTGGAAGGGCAGAGAAGTGTGCTCTCTCTGTCTTAAGGCTTTCCACGTAAGCATTTGGAAGGGCAGAGAGGTGTGCTCTCTCTGTCTTAAGGCTTTCCACGTAAGCACGTGGAAGGGCAGAGAGGTGTGCTCTCTGTCTTAAGGCTTTCCACAAAGGCATGTAGGAGAGGCTTTCTGCGTAGGCCAGAGGAAAGGCAGCAAGGCCCGAGAACAGAGCCATACCGCCAAATATAAGAGTGCAAATGAGAATAAAGTTTTCTTTAACTAAAGTGTTCCTGACTGAAATCAGTTTAATGGCAACACTCTAGCTAAGTTTTGCTTCAATTTCAAGTAAGTACTTTGTTAACGTTGGAAAAACACCACGGATTTGGTTGAAATTACCCCTTTGTTAAGATTAGGGGAGTTTTGTTGTCATGGTTACAATTACAACCTCCACACTGAAATCCAAGAAATCCACACTGGGCACAATACATGTCATTTTTCTTTGGACAACATTCTTTTTATTTTCTACCAACAGAGCTTACTGTATATTAGTTGCGCTTACAGTATACTTTTAGTATTATAGTTCTTATTGTAAACTTTCAGCCTAATATGTGCAGGAATAGGCTGCAGCCCACTTTGATTCTTTATATTATTATGTGGTTTAGAAAATGGATTAATGGATGGAAATATCAGCATAAAGCTCATAGAAAACAGGTATAATTCACGGCTACTGTCACAGTAGTGACAGTCATTGACATCTTTTATGTATTATTTCTCATATCTTTCACTTTGCTTTTGACAAGAGCACAAAGCTTTGATGTTCTTACTCCATGCTGTCCATGATAATTGATACATTATACCATTATGTGAACTTATGAATGTGGTTATATAGAAAAATGTCCTGCAAAACTCAACAGTAATTCACCATCTTTAAAACACAGTGCAACTCAATTTACTGAAGACATCTACTAAACAGAAAAATCTTTGGCTATTTTGGAGCCAGAGGTGTCCATATTTGGATGAGAGGAGCTGTAGAAGAGTGAAGGATGGATCTGACTCAGACTGTGGTGACGCCTCGCAGACAGCCTGTCACTCTAAGTCGCTTTTCCCTTAAATATGCATAACTTTAAGCCTTAATAAAAGTGTAATATGTAAACAAGTGAGTTATATGTTCACAAACTGAAGTTGGAGGCATACATTTCTCTGAGGGTTTGACTAACTGATATAATAATAATGTTTCTGACGGTTTAAATTAGTGTAGCGTGCAGTGTCTGTGTGAGATGATTGCTTTGTGTGACTGTGACGTCTTGTTGTGATGTTTCGCATTTATATAGATGGTTTTCAAGTCTGTCTTGTGATAGAAATAGAAATCTAAGTGAGACTTCCTAAATAAATAAAGCCTCCTGTAACAAATCACGAGGGAGGTGATTCCTATCATTTGTCGTTCGCCGTCCAAACTGTGGCTCAAGTATTAGTCTGAGCTG
Organism: Epinephelus moara; assembly: GCF_006386435.1. NCBI lineage: Eukaryota > Metazoa > Chordata > Actinopteri > Perciformes > Serranidae > Epinephelus > Epinephelus moara. Next base: position 29,619,076 of record NC_065506.1, read on the forward strand.
TCAAATTACATCTGTTTGTTATTACAGAGGTAGAAAAATAAATGAATGCAGGGACCAAACAGTCTACTTTCAGCAGCCCTTATAATTCTTTTCGGTCGCTGGCAGCAGTCAAATGAAACGAGAAGTTTATGCAGAGTTTTCTGGGTGGTGGATCAGGTTGAGTGAGGAGTGAATCACACTTGTAAGAAGCTGGGAACACATTAGAATAGCTTTTAAAAGCCTAACCAACTGTGAAAAGATGTGGCATCACACTTACGCACATTACAGTCCTCAGAAAGCTCACTGCGTTCGGTTTTCTGTAACCACCTCAAACTACAGGATTGTGTTGTTCATTTGTTTCCAGCTAAAGGGAAAAGACGCTGTGGAAGAGTGAGCCTGTGAATACATGATGAGCACTTGACAAAGAAATCCACATTGAAACATCGGTGACAAATCTGACGGCAGATGGGCGCAGAATTGCCAAACAAGAGCGACAGCTCCCACCTGATCTGTGTATTACTCAACCCATCATGCAGATGATCTTTCCAATCAGAGTGTGTTTGCCAGAGAAACCACAGAAGTGAATCCCATATTGAAAGTCTGTTTTTGTGTGTCAGAGGACGAGTGACTGAAAAGACTAGAAGATGCAATTTTAATTGCTGTGTGTTTTTCTGTTGTGACTGTGAATAACATGAGGCAATTTTGGTTCATTAAAGCTTTAATTATTTGTGTACTTTTGTCCGTCAATTTAGTTGCTATTGTTAATTTTGTACTTTCCTATAAACAAGCCAAAAGATTAGCCGCATATGCAAACCACTTAATTTGGTCTCTTAAAATGGCACTAAAACATACTATAATCCCCTTTCCTTAGATTATGTTGAGAAAATGAGTCTGAGAGTTTACAGTCATGCTAGCAGCTATGAGAGGCTCCACTGTGGCACACATTATCTCACAACGACAGTGCTAATATGAATATGTTAAGCAAGTATAATGTTTACTATGTTTACCATTGTAGTTTATCATGTTAGCATGCTAACATATGCTAATTAGCATTAAGACAAAATTTAGTGAAACTGTAGTATCAGTCAAAGTGAACTTTGGACCAAATGGTGGCACTGTAGAGCCCCTTTCCCACTGCACAAAAAAAAACTACTAACACCTGCCAGCACTTGGCTTTTTAATGCAATGGGAAAGGTTTCAATTGGAATTCATACCCGGGTCAAATGACAATGCAGTAGTCACGGGTATTTATCGGCTCTGGCCCCGACTGGTGTTAATGGAAACACAATACCCAGTTGAAAGGGTAATTCTTGCTCCTTTACTGGCGAGATGCAATGACACGCCACCATCCATCTCCGCCCAAGTAGCACTCAAATATTGATCCAAACAAGTCTACACCAAGTTTGAAAGAGAGATTGAGTAAGTAAGAGATATCTAAAAAGTAACCATCATTACGTTTTTCATAGGCCTCCATACTCCTTTTTATTGTTTACTTGTTCTCTGGCCTGTCTGTGACGTCGAACGTGACTCGCCAAAAACAAAAAACCTACACACACAGAAAGGCATACTCATCTGCTGCAGAGCTGTGTACACAGCGCTGATCTACTAGCAATGGGAAAGGAGTCTATAACCAATTTTTAGGGGGTTTACTCGTGTTTTAAAAAAACCCGTACACACGCTTATTTGGATGAAAAAGGCTATAAAAAGTCAAGGAATCACAGTCTAGGACAATGAATGCTTGCACGAAATTTCATGACAACTGGTCTAATAATTGTTGTGATATATCCATAGACTGTATGGGGATATATCAGACCCAAGTGGTGGACCGACTGCTGACAGATTGACATCACCATCCCTGGAGCCAAGCTGCTAGCATAGCTCAAATGGACAAAGACATACAGGAAATACATATATAGTCAACTTAGAGTAGGTGTTCATTTGTCATTAAAAAATGGGCTTCATAACTATGAATCTAAGGTGGGAGTTGCCTTCGCCAGTGTCCAAGTGCCAACACTGTAACGAAGTCACACATCAATATCACAAAAGATTTAAAACCTGTGAGATCATCAGACTGCTCCTGTTTCTTGCACCATCAAACTTCTTTCTATTTATCACCTCATTTTCCAGATCCCAGTAATTCTCTTGGTGATTCTAGTGTTATTATTATAAACTATAACTTTTGTCTTTAGCACATCTTTGTTTAACCAGACTTGTCACTATCAATCACCTCTTACAGCATCTGTTTTGGGTCTTGTCTCCCAGGTGCTGCTCTCTGGACTGATCGGAGTGGTGTCATGGAAGAGGCCGCTCTCTCTTGTGGTGAGTGTCCTCTGAACGCCCACACTCAGCTGCTAATCTGACAACTCTGAACAAAGCATTAACACCCGAGAGGGAGATGTGACGTTGCATGAGACACATACTGAAACAGATGCTTTGTTTCCTGATAGGATCACCACACGTAGATATGTATACACACGAGAATACGTATCATGATGAAGCAGAAGACATCATTAACTGCTGTGTTTGATTACCTGAGACGCTGTAGCTCTAGAGAACAACATGCAAATCAATCATTAATTACTGACCGATTAAAACCTATCATTGAGTTTTAATCTATGCAGTATCTCTAACCCTATAAAAAGACCTCAAGCTGACGTCTCAGTTTATCGACACAGTGTGACAGAGTGCTGAAGAGTCCACACCTAGTTGCTGCTCACACTTGTGGTTTAGCAGGCGTAGAAACTGTAACTGTGAACGCAGTTTCCACTTCGGGGCATGTTCAGGTTGTGTTAAAAATCCCTGGATCACAGCTCCAGTGTTGTATGTTGTTACAGCCAGTGGACTGGAAACATCTCTGCTTGCACAGATAAAAAATCATTGAACTGTGTGACTTATTCAGAACAGGATAGCTTTAGCTTACTATTTGCATTTGACTTGGACATCTGATGTTACATCACTTTTTGCATTTATCATGGGTGCAAACAACAAGAAAAAAGCTGGCACTAGTTTGTATGCAATTGCATTCAATTTCAATCGTTAATTTGGTTCTAAATCTCCTTCCTGTATGATTTCCCTGATGTTTCTCCTTCATCTGGTTTTCTTTTCATGACTCTTTTCCAGTATAACACATCAGTTTTTGCATCTTAAATCTTCCATATACCCTGTGTCCTCATATGAGGACATCACATTTTGGGTTTACTTGACCTTATACTTCATTCTACTTTACTTAGACCTGTTGTCCTCGTTTGTGGACACTTTTTTTGTTCCATCTAGTGGTAGTAAGAGCACAATACACTAATCCGTGTAAAAACAAGATGGCAGCCATCTCTACCAAGTCAGACTGCAGCTGATCCCAACACAAAAGTACATGTTTGTAGTTTGATGTGTCAACAAATTTGACCAATTTTAGCAACAGTAAAAGGCTAAGATGCTGTTAATTAGAAGTACTCGTTTGAAGACATTGGGCAATTGATTAATTGTTGTCATGTTTGAGGACATTAAGGACACATTCACACTGGCGCTATTTGGTCCGCTTTAAACGAACCCTGGTTCACCTACGGATAGTTCGGTTTGTTTGGAGTGGTGTGAACACACTCTGGTGGGGACCAAATGAGCGAACCTTGGTCAGCTTGAAAACTGGGGTTCTCTGTTCACTTGCAAGTGAACCCTGGTGCGGTTCACTTACAGTGGGAAATGCAAACGGTCTATCCAGCGAACCAAAGAGAGGAAGTGAACCAAAGGAAGGAAGTCACATAGAGCGCAGTGCATTTTTGGGTAGCAAAAAAACAAAGCCAATAGCGGGTACCAGGAGAAACATAAAAAACAAAGCCAATAGCGGGTACCAGGAGAAACATACAGTCAGGTCCATAATTATTTGGACAATGATACAGTTGTCGTCATTTTGGCTCTGTACACCACCACAATGGGTTTTNTTTGGGTAGCAAAAAAACAAAGCCAATAGCGGGTACCAGGAGAAACATAGGTTAAGAAAAAAGAAAAAGTTGGAAAATGTCTCATGGGCGGACGTGGAGTACTAAAAACAGAAACCCCAAGACAGGATAAATTTGGTGTTGCGCCATTGTTTTTGTGGTGACCAAGCCGGCTGAAGGGGACGGATTTCCGTTTTTGGTCCTGGCCAATCAATGAGCCGGGTTTTCTTCTTTCTCATGCTTTTTTTCTTCCTGGTCAGTGGTTGTTTCGGGCAATACCGCCCCCAAACGAGCAGCTGTCGTAACTGCTTGACGTTGTCTGGGCAGTTTGGTCCGCTTTAAAAAGTGCAGTGTGAAAGTGAACCGAACCAAATGAAGGTGTGAAATGTTTCAGCATTCCCCGCCCATTTGAACGGAGTCCCCCGGACTATCCTGGTGTGAATGCACCCTTAGACTTACCTATCGCTGACAATGTTTAGTTTCTTATACTTATCAGGTCCTACTAATCCCAAATAGCTAGGACAAATTAAAAATGCATACCAAACAAAAGTCCGGGTCTCAGGAGGATATATGTGGCCTATCAGCTTTAAGCTAGTCAATATCAAGATTTTAGTCTTCATCTGTGTGGATTACTCTGCAGCTCTAACTAACCAAAGCACCTTTAAGCACCAGCAACCCATGAATGAAGCAAAACACAGAGAAATAAGTGAAAAATATCAAAAGAAAACAACTGAAATTTGACATGGGATCCATCTGCAACCCAGTTAGCTTGTGGATTTCCTGTTATTTTATCCCTGTTTATACATTTATAGTATAAATACTTGAGCATTCTTAAGTGTAATTCTTGTTAGTTGTATGAATTCAGGTCCCGGGCCCTTATTTATCAAACCTCTAAGAATTGCGCTGAAGAATTCTCTAAAGAGCTAATTTAGGGGTAAAAACCTTTTTCGCTGAGTGCGAGCAATAAGCCACATTTATTAAGCTCCTTACTCATATTTACAGCAAAGTGCAAGAGCAACTCTCAAGTGATCACATGATTAATCACATGCATGCTCTTAGCAAGAATAGTCAATCAGGGGCAAGGATTTACTCTGCGCCTGCCATATGTTCCTTTTTTTTTTAAGTTCAGTTAATGGTCCTTAAGGTATCCAGTGTCAATTAACATGTCAAATTAAGAAAAATCCATTAAATCAATCACAAATTGATATGTGTATAACGTATAAATGTATGCATTGGGATTTTTTCCTGCTCCAGTTTTGAGAAATTGTGCAGCTGCTCTAAATCACATGGCAGTAATAAGGAGAATTGAGTACCACACTGACAGTTTAGACAATGACGCTACGTGGAAAGTGTCTGCTCTCGATGTTTGCACCCCCAAATTTAAAAAAAAAAGTAACAATAAAAAAGCTGTGTAACATCCTATCAAATGTTCGAATCAAATGCAAATAATAGGCTGTTCTGAATCATACATATTGCTTCAGCTAATGTATTATTCATCAGACATGTCTCAGAAGCTGTCTGCACTGCAGACATCTAGCATCTCTTAACTCACTTAACAGAAATCTTTCAAATATAAAAGCATTTTAGATCATAATAAATTTTTATTCTCAAACATGTAAGTAGGAGTAAAAACGAAGGACTTTACTTTTGATAAATAACTGTTTTCATGAATACAGGTCCTGATCTTGCACTGTTGTTTTGCATTTGAGGGGTGAAATGTTTCTTTCATTCCCAAGACTTCCGAGGGGAGTCATTTCCCTGCCATAACAGAGCCTGAAAACCTGTAATTGACTGTCATGTAGTGCACTCTGTAGCCCACACTCCCCTCACCTGTGTGTGTGATACATTGCATAACATATATCATTTCCCCCCACCCTTTGAACTGCAAGAGGACAGACGGGTATTTTGATTTTTTTGTGACTGAAAATGATCTCTTTCTGACTTTATCTTTCAGTCTTTTTGTCCATTAAAGATCAGGATCGGGGTGCAGCACAAATAAGCCGCTGCCCGATTCTATTTCATGCTCTCTTAATGCCATAAATAATCTCATCTCATTTCTGCTGCTTCACCACATCATGGTTATATCACTTGTCTCGCTTCCTTAAGTTTTATCACCTTTCTTTCCTACCACCCATTTGCATCCTCTCCTATTCCCCTTCCCCCATCCTGCCTTTGCCTTTGTGTAATGTAAAACCAGAGGAAGAGATCTGAATCATCTCTGCTTTTGTGGATCAAAGGAAATATCCCATCATTGGAGGTGTGAAGAGGTATTGGTCACACGTGGTGCACTGTAAAGGAGTCAAATCCTCTTACCTCTCTTTCCTTAAAAAGCACGACTAATTCAGCAGAATAGTCTGTGCCTGCTACAACACAGAGATGTCACTCTGTGGCCACTGCTTCCTGCCTGTAGAGGTTTGAAAGGTAATATCTGGTGTTTGTGACTGTAGCATGTTTAGCGCTGACAGTCAGGCTTCTCCATTTCTGGCCTCGACCCAGCGCTGACTGGCAGGTGACTAATACACCGGCTGGACGCTTTCAGGCCTGGCAAAGCTGCACCAACCCATCTGCCAACTGTGGGTGGCCGTGCTCTGCATCGTGATTCGTAATAACTGGAGCTTCTCCAAAGCGTTTGTTGAGCACTTGGTTTTCCTGTTGTCTTATTCGTGGTCCTTTTAAATGATAAAACAAGGTCCAGGGGCTAAGATTAGGATTTGAATCTGCTATCCAAATTTAGAGCTGAGAAGATTAGTTAAATACTCAATTAGTCAATTGACAGATGATTAATCTGCAACTATTTTGTAATGTATTAGTTGTTTAAGTCATGTATTCAGCAGAAATGCCAAATATTTGATGCCTCCAGTTTCTTAAGTGTGTCGATGAGGGGCTTTTTTAATTTGTGGCTCTGTGAATCTTTTGGAATTGGACAGTTACAAGCTAATTAAAGATATCACTTAAAGGAATAATAAGACATTTTTATATCATTTTATCATCTATTATTTTTATAGAAAAATATAGATGCTAGCAGCCAGTTAGCCACCCTTAGTTCAAAGCCTGGTAACAGAAGGAAACAGCTAGCCTATTTCTGTCCACGGGTGAAAAAACAACAACCTTCCAGTCCAATTAAAACTCATTAATTAACATGTTTTGTCTTGTTTGTTTAGGTGTAATTGTAAATACAACACATTGTGAGGGTCATTAGTCAGACTATTTCTTGGCCTGGTGCTTTGATTTCCTGGTGTCGCCACTAGTTGCTTGGCAACCATATGGTGATGACAAGCCTCTCCAGTCTTTTTCTAGGCTAAGCTAACATGCTGCTGGCTGTATTTTCATATTAAAAGACAGGTGTCCTCTTATATCATTATAAAACCATCAGCAAGAAGGCAAATACATGTGTTTATCTTCTTTTCTACTGGGTTATGGTTTTGTGAAATCGTGATATTCATGTTTATTATTTTAAACCATTTTATAGAGTATAAATCCCAATGTTAGTAACTTCCAGGTAGAAAACCCCAGTGTTGTCTACATCAGTGGTTCCTTGGTGGGTCGGGGTCCAAAAGTGGGTTGCAAGTCCATTCTGAATAGACTGCAAGTGACTCGCAAACGTGTCAAGCTTGTAAAAACACACCTTATTTTGAAGTACAGTGAATTTCTGGCAGAAAGGTTTGAAGTGCCATTTCCTGCTGTAGAGTGAGTGACTAACAGACAGCTACTTGACAGAGACAGCAAAGTAACTCCACGACATGGCCAAACCCATGTATGACGCGTCGCTGAATATATAAAAACTGTGTGGACCTTGAACTAAAGACTAAGGAGAAATCTGGACCCCAAGGCTGAACCAGTTGGGAACCACTGGTCTACATAATGTGAAACGGCACTGAGCAAATGCTGCCTCAGTTGTTACGTTTTTAGCCACCTAAAAAAAAAAAAAGGCCAACCCAAAAAATCACCGCTTTACCTTGCTGCCCGACCGCTCTCTCTGACGGGTAACTGAGACCATTATCTGAAAGCCACCAGACTCCATGAATAAAAACAGTGATTTTACTTTGCAGAACATGGGGAGTGGTGGTCCTCCATTGCCTCGATCAGTTAGTGTGTAAGGTAATTCATTAAATATATTCCAAATACAGTGTACACTTAAACGGATATTGATCTTTTTTAGGTGGCTAAAATACATTTTGCTGCAGTCCCTGTCCACAGCAGTACATTGCTTTGCTTCTGTGCCAGTAGATTTGGTTTATCAAAGACATAAGCAAAGGTAGCATAGTGGTGCAGTGGTTAGCATTGTCACCTCATAGCAAGAGGGTTCCTGGTTTGAACCCAGGGTGAGGAGCCCTTCTGTGCAGAGTTTGCATGTTCTTCCCATATGGGTTTTCTCCAGACTCCAGGTACTCCAGCTTCCTCCCACAGTCCAAAGACATGCAGGGTAGGTAACTGGTTACTCTAAATTATCTGTAGGTGCGAATGTGAGTGTGAATGGTCGTTTGTCTCTATGTGTCAGTCCTATGATAGTCTGGCGACCTGTCCAGGGTGTACCCCGCCTCTTGTCCAGTGTCACCTGGGATAGGCTCCAGCCCCCCGTGACCCCCCTGGAGGAGATTGTTGATGATAGAGCGACGTCACAGTGATTCAGTCAATAGATTATTCAAATAACGAAGCAATTGTTTTCTTCTTCTTATAATAATCTTTCATTATTTTGAGTTTTCCAGAAACATTTGCATCATTCTGAGATCTTTCCACCTACAGTATGCTGAAGTATTAGAGAGACAGATATGAGTTATAAATAGAAAAGGCGAGACAGGCTTTGGTTCTGACACATTGCAGTCAAGTCTGCGTATGACACTCGCATTCAAACACCCAGTCTCCAACCATCCAAACGTTGCATTCAGAGCGAAAAAAAAAAACAAGTGCACTATTGTGAGGAGAGAAGATGTGCTGAATATGAAATTCAGCCTACCCCCAAACTTTCCTTGTAAACTCCACATCAAAGACATATTGATATATTGTGCTCGGCGGAGGGAGAAAACACACTGTGTCCATGTTTGAAGGAAATCCTCCTCCACCACCTTATCTGAAAAAGCTAATAAACACTGTAGTTTTCTATCCAGTCAAGTCGGCTGCATTAATGCCGTGGCAGATTTACTCCGTATCACTCGCAGGCAGGAGAAAGACAAGACTACCTGCAGTTGTCTGCTGTTTGTGACTGTGATGGATTATGTGTTTAGAGAGAGACAGAAAGACAGAGAGAGAGTTAGAGGGCATTAAGTCCTTGTTTGCCCTGTCGGGAAACAAGACGGAGATAGTCTGCAGAGTAGAGTATTTGTCTCAGGAAGCCTCAACTGCTGTCGCTTTGTTGGTGTTATTTGAAGTATGTAGGCTAAAGTACGCACAACTCTTACCTCTAAATACTTCTATGTTTAATGTACAGTTAGCTCCATTTTTAATCTGTTCTTCCAATGCAGCACTTTGAAGAAATTGTTTGCATTTTACACAAATACGTTTACACATTTACACGTTATATCAACGTTTCTAAAGTTATGTTAGATATATAAACTGACTGTCATTAGAAGGTGGAGGGGGTTGTGGATGGTGTGTCACCTAGATTAGATGCCTGCCAAGCTGCAGACCACCGTTCGAAACCAACAAACAACAACACTGGTTGTTTCCTTGCGACCCTTCATGGCATCTCTACCAGCTTTTACCCCTGGAACCTGGGTGGTTGTCACTGACATATCACAGCCTTTTCTAGTGGCATTTTTTTCTACTGGCACATTGCAGTGTTTCCCAGCAGCCACAGCACATGGGTGTGATCTTGATCTTGATCAAAACCAAGTGTTGTTCTTGCCTTAGCCTAACAAGATCTCACCACAGTGTTGTTGAGAAAGATAAAGTTTTCACACATCTGCTTCAAAAGAAAGCAAAAATGTGAAGAAAAAACCCCCAGAGTGCTGCACTGGGTTAAGTCACTATGTAGTTAGTTGTAAAAGTCAGATGCTCTTCGAGGATGGGGCACATAGTCACGTAAAGATAAAAAACAACAACTGGCCAGCTCACTCAGTGTGTAAGTCCATGGTTTAGGCAGGCAGACCAAAAATCCATAGAGGCACTGACAGTAGCTAAAAATCCTTTATTACCAACGTGATTCGACTAGAAAGTCTTCATCAGGGGGATGATGTATTGTACACCCTGGTGAAGACTCTGTAGTCGAAACATGTTGGTTTATCCATGTATTAATAAAAGATTTTTAACTATAGTCAGAGTGCCTCAGATGCATTTGTGGACAGCCTGTCTATACCATGGACTTTCACACTGAGTGAGCTGGCTCGTCGTTGTGTTTTTTATCTTTACTGTGAAAATGATATATATCAGTGGTTTGCAGAGATGTACATGCAAACATTTTTTCTGGCAATTAAGTCAACCAGACAATCATCTTCTTCACGTGCATTACTTTTGTATAATGTTTTCTTTCGTGCCAAGATTTACGTGAAAAGATCGATAGAGCCAGGAGGCAGTTAGCTTAGCTTAGCATTAAGACTGAACACAGGGAAGCAGCTAGCTTGCTTCTGTCTGCAAGTCAAAAATACACAAAACAGCACCTCTAAATAAACTTGTAATGTCTTTACATTACATAAAACATATTACATAAAACATTACATACAGTAACAAAACAATGGCAGACTCTTGTGTAAAGTACAACAAATGTTACTTACACAAAGGAAGGACATTCTTCAATAAAGTATCTAGTTTATAAATTGCTTTTGGCTCATGTGATTGTAATAACAGAATTAATTTATACACAGATGGACAGTTTAGATAATACTTTGGCAAATACCTTTCTCTGTAAGTCATTAAGCTTACATTCTGACATTCAAACAAAATATGACACTCAACTCCCACACGATTATCATCACAGAGGTTGCAGATCCTCTGGTTTGTGTCCAGCTTTTTATATCTTCCAGTGACTTTAAAAATTCTGGTGTTATTTACTCAAAAATTACAAATAGCCCGTCTGTACTTTTAGTGTTCGTGCAACAGATACTTCTTCAGTTTAAACTCTTGTTTAATTTTGACACATATATATATATATATATATATATATATATATATATATATATATATATATATATATATATCCCATGATGGCATGCTTCTGAGCTCACTTTGCCACTTTTGCATGAACTGATCCTTTAGCCTCTGTTCAATAGTTAGTTGATGTTACACTTTTGTGTGAGCCAGATGTAAGACTAGCCACATTCATCCAGTATCTGCTTAACATGGTGACACATTTACACTGGTACTATGCAGGCTGAGCAAATAGTTGTACATTATTCGACTGAGTCTAGTTTCTAGTTTCTCTATCAGCCTCCCCCAGGCTTTGATCTCATTTGTTAAATCCATACACACACAAAAATGTTAAGACAGGTTATCGTTTGTAGATATGTGTAACTACAGCCAGGTTCCTTCGCTTCCCGGAGTCTCTGCTGGTTAACTGGCAACCTCACGGTGATTATAAGACCAGAGCTGCAACTTAAATCATTCACTTTCTTATGACTTCCTGTGTAACAAACAATCAGTAGTTTATTTTATAGTAAGCAGTATTGTGAATTGAGATATTACACACATGAATCGTCATCAGTTTCACAACTGTAACTTTTGCATCTATGGAAGTAAAATCATTTTACGATCAAATTAAATGCCAGAGGGTAAATGCAGTGCACTACTAAACATTACTCTCAAACACAACATGTTGTAGCTCAAGTTAATGCACAGGCATGAGGCTGTTATCGACCTCTCTAACTCTCAGCAGATTTCCTACATGTTGAACTTTACCCTTCAGGGTATGTATATATCTGTGTAGCTGTTTCATTCATAAGATTTAAGTGATGTTTATACTGCACTAACCCGATACCTCTCTGGACTCAAGTGTAGCATGGGGAGATTTAAATAATGGAGAGGCACAGCAGTGTTGAGGTGAAACGGTCACTGCACTTTTGAGGTGTCAGGCAGTGAGAGACGAACATGTGCAGCTACTTCACATTCATGTTTCCACAGGGATATGAGTGCAAGTCATCCTTTAGTGTTGGAGCAGGGCAGTGTAGCTGAACCATGTTCTGAATGTCACACAGTGCTTCTCTGCACCACTGACTCTGTTTGCATGGACTGCGAGCGTTGAGCTTATTCTAAACAGGAAAGGGTTTTTGATGAAGCTGTACCAATGACCTATATATATATTCCTATTTACAGAAAAAGAGACATTAATGATTTAAGTTGCTTTTGTTTTCTGTTACATTGTTAATGTGGTTTACTCATTGAGCCAATTTTGATGTCTGCCAGGTGTAAGCCTTGAGTGGATCATGCATTTGGTGGTGTGTGTACGTGCATGATTGAGTGTGTGCATGTGTGCATGTATTTATCTGTCCGTATGCAGCTAATCTCACAAACTACTGGACCAATTGGCCTAATACTGTGTGCACATGTATAAATCTATGCTCAAGGACCCTTCATGGTTGCAGTGATTCATCATTTTTGAAAATCCTGTTTTGTGGACTGTTTTATATTTTATACGTATTGACTGCTGACTCCTCTTAACAGGCCAGTCGAGGCTACAAGTTTTCTAGATATTAGCTCAGCAAATAACAACAAGCCTCACAGACTGTTGCAGGCCACATTTTGGCCTTTGCCGTGGCTCAAAAACTGACATCCATAGAAAAGTTTGGTCTCATTTTGAACTGCAGCATCTGTAGATTTATCCCATACCCGATATGTTATGATCAGCTAAAGTTAGGCACGATGCAAGATGAATAAATCTCCATTTTCATTATCTCGCCACCATATTGACTGTAAGGGAGCTGTGAGGGACAGTTCTACTTGGGCTCAGCTCTAAGCAGTCCGACTGTGACCTGGTTTTGTTCAGTCCTATGCTCAGTGTCATACCACACCAGAAGCAAAGCGTTTTGCCTGCCTGATTTTGTAGACTTGCAGATTTTGTTGATTCGGTTATTTTTCTTAATATTAGTGCTTCTACCGTAAGTAAGTAAGAAAGCTACATAGTTAAATTGTTTCTTTCTTTGTCTATTTTAATTGTATTGTTGTTATTTCCTTCTTTATTTTGCTGTAGCCTACAGACAAAGTCAATACTGTTAAAATTCCAGTTCAGTCAGGACCAGCTTAGTCAAAGAAAACTTGATTTCCATTTGCAGTATAATATTTGGCTGTATGGCTCTGTTCTGGGTCCTCTCTACCTTTCTTTGGGCCTACGTAGAAAGCCTCTTCCACGCTCCTACATGGAAAGCCTTAAGGAAAGCCTTAAGGCAGAGAGAGCACACCTCCCTGCCCTTCCATGTGCCTACATGGAAAGCCTAAGGCAGAGAGAGCAGCAGCAAAGACCCCCCAGGAACAGAACAGAGCAGCATCCATGACAAACAGAGATGACATTGATAAGCCAGACACAGCATGAAAAGGAGGAGCTGGGGTGGATGCAGGTTGCAAAGCAGCTTGCAGAGGAAGCAGCAACAGTAGGCAGGCCAGAGCAGTTTAAATAGGGCGCCCTGAATGAGATTCACCAATAGCTGCATAGAAAGGAATTATGTGATCTATCAGCTGACTCCCTTCCATCAGTCAGCCGCTCCATCAGTTGATTGGGCTGTTTGAGATCAGCTGATGTAGCTGGGATGTGAGCTGAGCTTGACATTGTGTCCTGCCTGAACTAATGCTATGCTCAATTCATGAACGATATGGATCAAAGTTTTGTGGCTGTGTTTTACTTATATAAAAATACACTCAATTATACATTGTATCTTGTAAAAAACGTGGTGTGGCTCGTCCACTGGATTCACAAGAATTAGAGTGACTGCGATCAGCTTGGGTAGCTAGAACGTAGCGGCCTAGTGGAGGTCTGCTCTTTACTGAGTGTCCCTTTTCTAGTTTAAAAACGTATTTTGAGATACAGGTTTTTGCCAGGCTAGCAGTATGGCTGTATGGCAGTCTGTTGGTCCATCCACCACTTAAGTCCAATCTGAAATATTTCAGCAACTCTTGCATGGTTTGCAATGACATTTGGTATATACATTCATGGTTTGCAGATGATGAATCCTTCTGACATTTCCTCTAGTGCCCTGTCATAGTGTTAGCATGCTCATGTTAGCATTTTGCTCATTTTGCTCCTATTCACATTATTGTCTTAATCAGGTTACTGTCGTTTTGCAACATGACAGACTATGTAAATGTATCAGTCGCTGAAGGCCAACTGCTGGTAAGAGCTTGTGCAACAGAGGAAATATACTCTCTATAACCTTCTAGAGGCATTTCATTTTGCGTTGCATTACTGTCAGAAAATGAATTCAAGTTCATGCCTGCTCTTGCCTTCCACTATAATGCATTAATCAGCTGAGCTACAAAGGTTTATTTCAACGCCAGCGAGCACTCGACCTATATGGTACGTCCTGAGAATATTAAAGCTTCATCTCTGCTGGGGAAATCTCCTCTCAGTGCTGGCCTCTTTTTCTCACTTTTTTCAGTGGAAATGAGACAATGGTGTACGCTCCCAAAAGAGGTTCAAGCTAAGCATGTTTTCAGCTCCCATAACACCATGGGCTCCTTTAATTATTGCCATGGCCATGACCAGCACTTCTTGAACAGAGAACTGCCGGTTGATACAAGTCCAGTTGTCAGAGAGGGCAAATGTGTCATCGCCTCGATATGGTGTGAATCTTTGAGTGACAGGTTGGACCTGAAGCATGTTTCCGGCCTGATCCGAGGGATATGCTCTTGCCTCTGCTGCCTGCTCGTACAGGCCTCAGATGCTAAAACAATTGTTCACGTTCGATCAGGAAAGATTAGAGGCTGTCATCATGTTCTGTCACCCCCATATGTCTGACGCTATTTATCAATGTCATCCCCTAATGTACGCCTACTGGATACACAAGCACACACAAGTAGTACATACAGGCCCATAGCTACCAGTGAGGACATCAAAGTCATGTCCTCTGTATATTTGGGGAGTTTTATGAGGGTTTACTTTCTACAGTTGAGTTGTTGGATATTTTACAGTATAGCTGATATCACAATATCTTATACTCTTTTTATGTAAGTTTAGGCAAATCAGTTAGTATTCAAACAGCATCTAAACCTATATGTACAAAAGCACAATTATGCGCATTTAATCACTAAAAAGGCACAAATCAATATGAACATGTCCCACCTATCTAATATCTCTCCAATCCCCTACAAGTGTTTGCTGAAATATGTTTTTTTTAAGAACATATTTCCTCCAAGCATGCATACACAGGGTATTTTCTAGCTTGGAAAAGTGTTGCCACCCGAACACTGCTGCAGCATTTGTCAGACAACAGCTCGTATAGTCACCAAGGCAACCCTGAGGCAAAGAGTTATGCACACAGGGAAACAGTTTTGCTTCAAGTGTGAAGCATCCCAAAATAGCGCCTGGATCTTACAGTGGAACTCACAGCTTGAGAAAGAAATATGGGGAGATATAGGATGCATTGATCAGCCCCTTTTTAATGACAAACAAGATGATTTCTAACAGCAGGTTTCTTCAGCATAAACCAGTGGTGGAATGTAACTCAGTACAAGTACTCAAGTACCGTGTACTAAAATACAAATCTGAGCTACATCCTGTATGGTTGGAGATTAGTTTCCTACCATCCAGGCACTCGGAATCTTCACACCAAAGATAATCACACCTGTAAAACAGAGTGATACGTATAGGTAAATGTCGCAGTCATATTATACTTCGTAACAGTCTCTTGTCCAATCACATTACTTGGTCGGAACTAACTGTTGTATAAAATCCATGTTATTATGTAGGCTGCAATTATGTGACGAATGTGCTAACGGATGTAAAGAAGGAAGTAGTAAAAAGAATGAAGGTCTGCGTCAGGAGGCAGGTTGCGGTGGTACATGGGTCAAACAAACACAGAACTTTCCCCCAGGAGAGAGTTCGTGTTCCGTGTGAAACCAACTTTGAGTTATTTTACGGTACGTCGTGACATTACATTAAGTACGTGACATAACAACACCCAACCATGTTTCTTTTCCTTAACCTAACCTATGTAGCTTTACTTTCATAAACCTAACACACATAACTTTATGTTAAGTACATCACTTTACAATAAGTACACTACCTGACCTGACCAAACCATGATACTTTTCATAAAACCAGCCTAAGTAACTTTACTTTTCTAAACCTAACCTGCATAACTTTACGTTAAGTACAATACGTAATGAAGCCCAACTATGATTCTTTGCCTAAACCTAACAAACGTAATTTTACTTTTTTAAACCTAACCTAAGTAACTTTGCGTTAAGTACATAACACAACGACACCAAACCATGATTGTTTTTGTAAACCTACCTTACGTAACTTTACTTACCTAAACCTAACCTATGTAACTTTAAGTCCAAAAGGCGACGGAAAAAAACCTGACTGTCTTCCTAAACCTAATCTACATAACTTTACTGTCCTAAACCTAACCTACATAACTTTACGTTAAGAAGGATACGTAATTAGGGCCCAGCTATGATTCTTTTCCTAAACCTAATCTACGTAACTTAATTTTCCTAAACCAAACCTACGTAACTTTGCATGAAGATACCTGATGACACCCAACTATGACTGTTTTTGTAAACCTACACTATGTAACTTTACTTTGCTAAACATAACCTATGTAACTTTACGTTAAGTACATAACGCAACAGCAAAACCATAATTCTTTTCCTAAACCTTAACGACATAACATTTCTTTCCTAAACCTAACCTATGTAACTTTACATTAAGTACATGAAGTGACGGAAAAACCATGATTCTTTTTCTAAACCTAACCTACGTAACTTTATGTTAACCATGTATCTATATGTCAAATATGTAATGTGACGATGCCCAACCATGTTTTTTTAACCTAAACCTAACCTATTAAATTTTCCTGTCCTAAACAGAGCCTGCGTAACTTTACATTACTCACATAATTTTATGTTAGGAAATGTGATGTGATGACACTCAACCATGGTTCTTTTCCTAAACCTGTCCTAAATGGTAGGGGCGCTAATATGTTGGGCGCTAATTCATTAATGTCATATGAAATATTGTATGAGAATACATTGAAAAAATGCCAAACCAACTGCATGGTGTTTTATACTTGTTGGTTTGGGAGCTGCCTTGCAGAATTAAAGAAACGAGTAGTTTGAATTAAAAATCTGGCATGAAAAGAGAGGGATACTTATTATCTAACTGTGGAATTAATGCTGGAAGATTGTGGATATATGTGACTGGCAGGGGAGAAATATTAGTCATGTGTGTGAGGAGTGCCAGCACGTGTTGGCCTTCCTCGTTGAACTTCCACCACAGCTTAATTTGACAAATGTGTGTGTGCCTGTTTATCTTAGATCAGATACACAAGGAGTGTGTGTGATTTACAGGACCATTTCAGTGACATGTGGATGGCTAAAGATTTCCTGGGGATAAATCTGAGTCCAGGGCACATCTGTTCAGCACTCCACGCTGCTGCCTACTTACAACACACACACACACACACAGAGTCACGCACACAGCTTGTGCCCGCTGCATGGTCAGGAGGGCAGCAGCTTCCTCTTTTTTTAACAACCCAGACACACATACATGCTCCCCACATCTCTGCGTATCTAGCTAACGATGCACACAAATCACTGACAGCACATACACATGATAACCGTAGACTTTCCATTACGATCGCATAACTACAGTGCAAGGCCTGCAGGACACCGGTGAAAGGGTTTATGAGGTGCTCTCTGTGACAGCCTGTGACCCTGACAGGCCATAAATATTACTGCAGCTGATGAAAGAGGGAGGAGGAGAGAGAGAGATGGCACGCTGACTGATTGCGACGAGGAAACAGATATGTATGCGTGTGGAATAAAGATTTATGTTCAGACACCACAACAACAAAAAATCAAAGCGTCACGGTTTGCGAGTGCCATTTTTTATCATTCAGTTAATTAAATGATGAAAAGACTGTCCATCAGACCAGTAAAGGCGGAGACGGTGGCTGTGTCCAACCCAGTTTCACCCTCCAATAGCTGAGCATTTTTCATACAGACAAATGGACAAATTAATCCTGTAATTAGTAGTGAAAGTAGTCCATTAGCAGCCTCTGTTCCTGGCTCCAGCAGAGGTTTGTGTGTGTTTTTTTCGGAGCTATAAGTGGTTTAACTTATTGCTTTGGACCCCTGGTTTTTGGCCCCAGACGAACAATGTTGGACTCCTTCTTAATCCTAAATCATTTTGATGTCTTCCTCCCTTTTCCGTTGGCTAATTCCATGAAACCACAGAGTCAGTTTAATTTTTTGTGACTTCTACAAATCTCATTGAAACAAATTTACAGCTGTGGGACGTGGCGATTGATGTGAACAGATATAAGCTCGACACAATGACGTCAGGGAGTATTTTTAAAAAACATCTCACACTTGGATGTTTGTGAACATAAACAGGAGATGTTCTCTGGTTTACAGTGCACACCCACCACTATCATGCCCTCAGAGGCTAGTATTAAATCTTTAATTCATGAATAGCTTATGAGAAACAGAAGCACAATGATGAGAAACAGCAGGCTTTTAGTCTTCAGCGGTTTGGTTGTCTTTTGATCATAAATGATCCCACAGCGGATTATTTATAGCACCGATGTTCGTAGTATGCTGTAAATATAAATGCAGATGTGGGTGGCAGCAGGGCCGTATGGCTGTGCACGTGTGAAAATTAGTTTGCGGCAGTATTTGTATTTTCTGCACGCATGGAAGCAAGGATATCATGGAAAGATGATCATCATTGTGGCTCTGTGTTTTTTCTCTGAGCGTAAAGCAAACAAGTACTAATACAGAAATGTTATTGTTGGCTAAAAAATGAGAGGCAGCTTTTGTCTGCCTCTGTCTGCAACCATTGTTTAAAAAATGGCTGTGACTGTGGAGTGGTAAATCTGCCACTGTGTAAACTGCATGTATTTTTGGAGAAACTAAAGCACACACAGTCATGCCCTGGCCAGTAACTGCATCGCTGCATAAAGTGGGTGTGAGGATAGCCATTAAAACGGTGAACTAACAGAGTGACAGACTATTGTGTCCTGAAATCATTACTGCAGGTGAATCCAACTCCAACCAGCCACAGGGTAAATTTATACACATTGTGTCACTTACCTGCCAAAACATGTCCTCAAACATCCAGTTTGTTATACACACTCACACAGAGGAATTTATTAGCCCAATAGAACTGATGAATAAAAAGATAAAAAAGATATTTTTTTCTGCACATTGTCATTCGATTCAGTCTAGAATATAACTCCTCCAAATTTTTAAATGCCACAAGCGCGCACACAAAATGATGCTTGTGCTCCTCTGTCAGCTTTTGTTAAGCAGCACAAATGGGCTCCACTCTCCTCTCCCTCCTGTCACACTGGTGCCAATCTCTTTCTATAGCAAACTGTTAGAACTGTGTGTGACATTGCAGCAATTGTGTTTTGGGCAAATAGAGGCATTAGAGGCAGGGTCCACCAGTTTATTTTCCACAGTTGACTGAACAACTAGTGCTCTGTGGTCACTTGTCAGGGACTAGAGACGTAATTGTGGTTTGCCGACGATCATGTCAGCTATATTTCACAGCTGAGTGAGTTGATACTGCGGCATGACTACAGCCACTGCTTTACAACTCTGGCAGGCCTGACTTTTACAGTAGCTGCTGGAGACTCACCCGGGATTTGGCGGTTGGGTACGGGACACCACTTTTCACATTGTGACCTTTGTTGTCAGGAGGAGGCATGTGAATGAAGTGAGGGTTGGGACTGTATATCATATGACTATATATCTCTGTTATATTACCAGCAGTGTGCATATCACAGTTACTGTCTGAAGGCCCAGACACACCAAACTGATATCAAAGAACTAGTGGCAATGAAGATTGACTATTGTGTTGCAGGCGGCAGTAGTCTGTATTTGTTATTGAAATAGGGGAAACCGACAGGATGGATCGAAGGTGCTAGTTAGCCAGTTAGCACATGAACAGCACAACCCAATGTCCATCCATCCAACCATCCATTTTCAACCGCTTATCCACAGCCAGGTCGTGGGGGCAGCAGGCCAAGCAAAGCACCTCAGGTGTCCCTTGCCCTAGCAACACTTTCCAATTCTACCTGGGGGACCCCAAGGGTTTCCCAGGCCAGATGAGATATGTTATCCCTCCAGTGAGTTCTGGGTCTGCCCGAACCACCTCAACTGACCCCTTTCGACACGAAGGAGCAGTGGCTCTACTCCGTGCTCCCTCCGGTTGTCTGAGCTCCATACCCTGTCTCTAAGGCTGAGCCCAGCCACCCCACGGAGGAAACTCATTTCGGCCGCTTGTATCCGTGACCTCATTCTTTCGGTCACTACTCAGAGCTCATGACCCTAGGTGAGGGTTAGGACATAGATGGACCAGTAAATCCAAAGCTTCGCCTTCCGGCTCAGCTCCCTCCTCACCACAACAGTCCTGCGCAGCACCCGCATCATTGCAGAAGCTGCACCAAATTGCCGATCCATCTCACGCTCCATCCTACCCCCACTTGTGAATAAGACCCCAAGATACTTGAACTCTCTCCCAACCTGGAGGGGTCAATCCACCAGGCAAAGAACCATGGCCTCAGATTTGGAGGTGCTGATTCTCATCTGGACCGCTTCACACTCAGCAGCAAACCGCCCCAGTGCATGCCGGAGGTCACAGTGTGAAGAAGCCAATAGAGCCACATCATCTGCAAAAAGCAGAGATGCAATTCTGAGGTCCCCAAACTGGACTCTTTTCTACCCCCGTGCCTTGAGATCCCGGCTATTGGCAACAACCCAATGTTGAAAGAACAAATTATATTTGCCATTTGCTGGCGAACAATGACACAAACAATCATGAACAGTTTCTACTAAAGAGCTCAATGGCTAAAAAAAAAAAGATCTTATCCAATTATCCAATAAGTTTGTTTTGACATCACTCCCTCTTGACTTTAGCAGTTTGTTTGCTTTCCTCCCTTCCATTTCTGTTCTCATGCTGAACTGCCAGTCAGAGTTAATTCACTCACCGATGGGCACCACCGGCTACGATGCAGATTCAACACCCTCTATTGGCCAAAAAAAGATGACAAGGGCCAACTAGTGCCAACAGAGCGGGACACAAAGACAGCAGATGCTCACTGATTGCCCGATGTTGACCAATGGCCAGCCGTCGCCTTGGTGTGTCAGGGTCCTGTATTCAGAGCACTGAAGTTACACTCACATTAGCAGACTACTATCACCTGCTCTAATCATGCTTCACAATCTTTGGCTTAGTAATCAGCTGTTGGGTTATCAGTTCACAAGTAACATCCAATCATATTAACACGTGCACAATATGGACATTATAAAAGCATTGGGCTTTTTCTCATTTGTCTATTTTCCTCTGTCCTCCGTCCTCCTGCCAGTAACCTGGGAATCGATCTTAGTGCCCCATCCTGAAGGATGTCTCTCAATTCCTAAAATGCATCTCAAGGACAAAGGAGGCTTGCCAATGGATCTATGAGCGAGGATACACAGGTGTAACCTTTGTAAAAGTATTTTTGGCACCCATGATGTATAAAAGAGGCGTGACCGGTGTGACACACAGCTGACGATGCAGCTGTGTGTCACACATCTAATTGACAAAAGAGTGGATGTCTCTTTTTGAGAAATGCCTGTTGCCTCAACTTCTGTTTCCTTGTTTTTTTTTTTCCTTGCCCCCTTCGCTTGCATATCACGTGGGAGGGACTAAGATGCCAAGAGAGGAGGCAAGGAAAGGAATCAAAGATGTACAAATTGCTATTTCCCTGCTGATACCTTTATACCTGATGCTTGTATTTCTATTAAAGGGGGGTTTAAAAAAGAGTACCCATTGTTGCTCAAGTTCTTTGAGAGCTCCCCCAAGACCAGAAGCTTTACTGTCAAATAAGTAACTCCATTTCTGGATGAAATAACTACAGAAATCATCTTTTATATTGTGACACTTTTGAAATTAACTATACCGTAACATTTTTATTCTGGAACAGTCCTATTAAAAACAGTTGCAAGGGATTGGGCTGTCCTAAGATTGCTTTCCCTTTGAGGTTGAGAAGGTTCAATAACAAGGTGAAGACCGGAGAGAAGCCGTGTTTGCTATATTGACTGAAGTGTATGCACATGTCTTTGCTCATAAATGTGTGCATGCATGATTAATGCCTGCACGTCTTGTTGTGTATGTACAGCATTAATGGCTGAGTCAGTGTTTGAAAGCACCAGGCAACATTATACTGCAGTTCCAGCAGGCCAGACTCAGAGGAACAGAGCGTTGGATATCTCTCAAGGTAGACACAGAAATGAAGTAACAAACTACAGTGCACCAGCTGCTGCTTCTCCGGGAGGGCGGCTATGATTAGCAACATCGATTTTCACTGGCTCTTTATCATAGACAGGAGAAAATGAAAGCTGAAAGTGTGAATAAATATTAGAGCTGAAGTTTGTTTTTTATCTGCTGTGAATTGATTGTTCATGATGTATAAAGAAGCGCTCCCGTGAGACTGGTAAGAGTAAAGTAGTCCAGCAAAGCTACAAACAATCCTGAAGCCACTGATCCCTTTGACAAGTTAAGGTGTGCAGAGATAACACAGCAACTCATAAACATCTCCCAGGGTAGGGGATGCAATGTTTATCATCATAATGTGCAACTTAAGGGATTTACTCACTTAATTTAAGTCAAACTAGACACAACACACTGTTTCAAAACCTCCTTGAATAGGGTTTTGCTTCATGCAGTTATTGGGCCTGAAACATGAAATGCTTCCTCATGGGCTGAGGAGCATAGTTTTAATTTGACAGCTATGTTACGCCAATTATATGCTCTCTAACTTAGCCACGCTGAAAACTGCAGCAGGTGAATATATAAGTAATCCCTCTCAATCATTATTAATAACCCACTAGAAGTGTATGACGGTGTATTTATCTGCAGAGACTCTGCCCTCTGCCTGTATTTTCTTATTTTCTGCTCATGTTGCTGTGGTCGGGACGTTCCTGGGCTGCAGCTTTTGGCAGTAGTGTGTAGCCACCAGCCAAAAACAGCATGTATATGAGGTCAGGACTTTATAAAATTGTAGCTACCGGGTGCCAGACCATTAGCAGCAGGCATCCAGGAGGAAGCTACAATAATTGCAGGCACAGTTCCGGTTAAACTACAGATATAGCGAGGCGAAACACCAAGCAGAGTGAATCTGGGGTTGCTCTTTCTTTTACTGGCGATACTGTTTGTAAACAGTAACAGACAATTCCTGCATAGTATACCTTTAAGACATTCAAGATTCAAGAGGTTTATTATCATGGTGGTGGTTACAGGCAGTGAAATTCTTACTTTGCGAGTCACCCTCACACCACTAAAATACACACTTACTGTACTAAACTAAAACAGATAACAATAAATAAAAAAGAACAAGTATTATGTACAGTGCAAATATTCTCACATTGTCCAATATGTATATGTACAGAGAGACAGATAGTCGCTGATTTAGTAGTCTGATGGCCTGTGGATCGAAACTTGTTTTTTAGTCTGGCTGTCCTTGCTTTCACACCTCTGGAGCGACTGCCAGACAGCAGGAGTGTGAACAGTGTGTGCTGTGGGTGGGTGTGGTCCTTAATGATGTTGTGTGCCCTTTTTGTGACCCGGGTGTCGTAGATGTTTCTCTAATGGGGGAGGGCTGCTCCGCAGACGAATTGTGCCGTTTTAATGACACGCTGGAGAGCCTTTCTGTCCTGAACAGTGCAGTTCCCATACCACACTGTGATGGAGTTTGTCAGGATGCTCTCAATTGTGCATCTGTAAAAGTTGCAGAGGAGTTTGGAGGATAGTCCAAATTTCCTCAGCTTCCTCTAGAAGAAGAGTCTCTGTTGAGCATTCTTGACGATCTGCTGTGTGTTATGAGTCCAGGTGAGATCCTCGCTGATGTGGGTGCCAAGGAGTTTGAAGGTTTTCACCCTGTCAACCTGTGTCCTGTTGATGCGTAGTGGGGCGTACTGGTCTCTGCTCTCCCTTGGGTCGATAATCATCTCCTTAGTCTTCTCAGCATTTAAGGAGAGATTAAGAAGAGGAGAGGAGAGGAGTTCAAGAATTAGCAATACCTGTGGCGTCGGTGGCTTGGTGGTAGAGCAGGCGCCCCATGTACAAGGCTGTTGCTGCAGCGACGCTGCACCGCAGGTGGCACGGTGCTGCAGTGGTTAGCACTGTCGCCTCATGGCACGGGGGTTCCTGCTTCAATCCCAGGAGGGAGCCCTTCTGTGCAGAGTCTGCATGTTCTCCCGGTGTCAGCGTGAGTTTTTCTCCAGGTACTCCGGCTTCCTCCCACAGTCCAAAGACATGCAGGTTAATTGGTGACTCTAAATTGTCCGTAGGTGTGAATGTGAGTGTGAATGGTTGTCTGTCTCTATGTGTCAGCCCTGTGATAGTCTGGTGACCTGTCCAGGGTTTTGGACTCCTTTTCTATCATTGCATGAACTGACGACCCCTGGCTAAATGACATATTTTATGGATATGTCATAGTATATTAAATACATAACTATAACGGTACAGGACAACTGATTAACTGAAGTCTGTGTAAAATATGTGACTTTTCCTGTGAATGTTATATCAGCGATTATTTTCCTGATATTTCTTTGGTAACTTTTTTTTATACATTTCTGTATTTTGTGGTTATTTTATTTTTATTTTTAACACTCATACATACATAATAGACTCCTTTTTGACAAATTCAGTGTTTTCTCCTCCCTGATGTTTTGCCATTGTTCTGTCAGCTCTTCGGTTGTTTTAACCACATAGTTTAATAATGCAGGATGAGGATGTTTAGCAGAGAGTGAAGGCTCTGTGAATATAGCTTGTGTTCAGGTCTTGACTGTGCCCTTATCCTGTAAGTTTTTTGTTAAAGTCTGTATCTTAGATAATAATCTAAACTTTAAAAATAACAATTTCTTTTTTTGTCACAGAATTGAATGAAATGCTGAGATATAGGCCTGCTATACGTAATATATATATATATTTAAAAGTTTTCCTACACTCTTTAAAAATTGAAAATGCCTCATGACCCCCTGTGAAGCTTTGGTGACACATACTGGGGGTCAGGACCCTCAGGTTGGGAACCAGCAGCCAAGGGCACCACCCAAGTTATTCTTTTTTTTTTTTTTAATTAAGATTATTTTTCGGGCTTTTTTGCCTTTAATGTACAGGACAGAGTGAAATGGGGTGAGAGAGAGAGCGGGGGGTGACATGCAGTAAATGGTTGCAAGCCGGACTCAAACCTGCGACCACTGCGTCAAGGCATTGCCTCTGTACATGGGGCGCCGGCACTATCCACTATGCTACCGACGCCCCACCCAAGTTATTCTTATGTTTTTCTTTATTTTTAAAAGTCGAACACAGGGATAAAATGATGCAAAGATTTGATGCTGGCGGTCGGTCTGCCGTCAGGGTACCATCTCAAGTTCTGGCAGTGCAGTTCACCTGACGTCTTCATCAGTGGGTGATTATCACAGTCAGAACAGAACAAGCTTTGATGGGTTTCATGCAGTGCAGTGTTTTTTAGAGAGCATTAGAGTAAAGGAAAATGAAAAGGCAAAAGCCATCTGGAGAGTAGTACCCAAAAAAAGTGTTTACCCATGTTGCTTTCTTAACGGTTTTCCTGTTCATGTTTGTAATAATTACAAGGTTGTTCTTTTTTGTTGTTGTTGTTTTGTGTTTTTGAGGGAGAGGGGCAGGGGATGCTTGCCTAGGGCGCAGAATTTGCAAAGTCTGGCACTGCTAGCCGCAGCATCTTCCAGACTTAAACCACTTCAACTGCATATTGTAAACCATGTCTAACATATGAAACACAAGGGCAAAATCAAATCCTCACCCCAAAGCAACAAGCAAGGGAAAGCGGTAACAAAATGGCAATTCAGTCGGAAACAGATTTTGCTTTTTAATTTTGGTTTAATTAAACCAGAATTAAAAAACACTCAGGAGGGTGAAACAGGTTCAGCTCATTTCCTTCATATTTATTCTCTTGAAGTTCTTGAGTGTGCTGACAGCAAGAGCAAAAGTCCGTAGCATTCACATATTAGGCGAGTGCACATGTTCCTCTGCTTACTTTCTTCTCTTTTTATTAAATGATAATGATTCTTTTAATGATTGGCAACAGTCCAACAACAGTTTTTCTGATACTGTTCACCAGTTTGTACTGCGGAGCATCAATCGAGCTCTATTAATTCAAGCCAACGCCGTCTGCCGTCCTGTGTAATTAGAGAGCTGTGAAGAGACTCTATTGTTGCTCCAGGCTCTGGGTTTTTATTACAACTGTAAGTGCACATGTAGAACCACAAATGCACAACACACACAGACATAAAACCAGCACCCGAATACACACTCCATGATGCACATGACTGACACACACAATTTCAGACTGGCCTGTGTGTTTGCATTTTGTGTGTGTGTGTGTGCCTCTTCCTTAGAGGCCTGTTATTCTCTGAATTGACCCAGATGGAGAGGCTTTTGTGGGAGATATAGCCTACTGCCAACCGAGATGGGCCCCGCAGGACCACCTGTCAGGAGCTGCTAAAGGAAAACAGAGAGACAGGAAGTGTGTGTGTGTCAGACAGACAGACGAGGGGAGATGAAAACAAAAGTGCATACGTGTGCGAATGTGTGAGCTGAGGAGGACCCAGTGGAAGGTGGTGTTTGGGGGGCGGAGAGACGATGTACAAAGAACAAATGTGCAGGAAACGTTGCACGACTTCAAACAGACGCAAAGCACTCAAAATAGCTTTGGGAGGGGATTACTCCCATTCACATGTTCTCTTTAGGATTTTATGATTTTATGGTGAGATTTTCCTTTTTTGTTCTTTCGAGTTATTTTACTGAGCTGGCAGGGGACCAGGAGGAGGAGAAGCCCTGAAATGAGAGCTAGCCTGAGGTGCTGTATTATGAAATTTTATCTTTTATACTCAGAAGTGGGCACGCAAACAGGGGAAGCTCATTGGTATCCCAGCACACCTGTAGATAGAAGCTTGCTTCCTTTATTTAAGGTACACAGTTCAATTGAATTGACATAGTAACATGACAGTAAGAAGGGAGCTATCCCCTGCCAGATTTACTGTACATACAAATGTACTACAAATACAAAGTAAGTAAATGTAGAAGTGCCAGTAAAAACTCCAAATGGTGGGAAAATATTTAAAGATATGATGGAGATGCGGCATTTATGTTTGTTTCATGTATTCATCTGCGGAAAGTTAAAGTCTCTTCATTGTTCCACACAGATCTAATGTTCATCTGACGCTATTTTTTGGTTCTCTTCAGTAGAAATAAACTTTCGGTGGATGTTTAAGTCACATGCTTCCTGTAGGTAATTAAAGAAGTATTTCACTGCTGAAAAGATGGTCTTGGGCTGGAGCCTATTCCAGTTGACATTGGGCGAGAGTCGGCGTACACCCTGGACAGGTCACCAGACTATCACAGGGCTGACACATAGAGACAGACAACCATTCACACTCACATTCACACCTACGGGCAATTTTGAGTCACCAATTAACCTGCATGTCTTTGGACTGTGGGAGGAAGCTGGAGTACCCGGAGAAAACCCAAGCTGACTCAGGGAGAACATGCAAAGGGATCCCCCACCCCGGGTGCGAGCTCCCCACCCTGAGTTCGAACCAGGAGCCCTCTTGCTGTGAGGTGACAGTGCTAACCACTGCAGCACCGTATTTCCAATACTACTACTACTAATAATAATAATCCATTTTATTTATAGGCGCCTATAAATAAAATCAAACAATTCCATGATATACAATAAAAGTTAATTAAATCAGTAGACAAAAATCATAATGATAAATATTAGGTATAAAATCATTATTATAAAATCATCTTCAGTGCAAGTCTCCATATGTGTGTCACCATTAAATCAGACTGAATATGCTAGCTTAAAAAGGTGTGTTTTAATAAACGCCCTGGCTGGGGGGTTACATTAATGCAGGCTTGTCCGTTTTGACACAGGAAACAATATGGCAGCCGTCTGGTAACAGACGATCTTGATTTACAGTTAAACGGTAAGCTAAACTATGTTTCTGAAAACATTTGAGGAAAGAAAAAAGGCAACACAGTAACAGAATCTTGGTTCATATTTGATCAGCAATGCTAAGTTTTACAGTCTGATCTCAGTTTTTTCAGCCTCTGTTTTCACAATACAGGAAACAGTATGGCATCCACTCAACAGTGTGCTAAAATGTGATTCTAAGAACATTATTTGATTGGTACTGCCTAGTTTTAAAGTTTAATTGGCATTTGGTCTTAGTTTGAGAGAGAAAGAAGCAGGTCTCTCTTTCTGACTGCTTCTATACACTGTTTCTGTGATGGCGGGCATATGTAAATGCTCAAGTACAATCTTTAATCTGTGCAACAGTCCCAGAGCGAGCAAAACACGTTATCCAGCGGATTTGAGATGGGACATTAGCAGCAAGATCTGGGCGCTAGGGAAGTTTATCACAGTTCATTTAGAAGTACTACCCATATTTTTATGATACAGAGCTGGTTCAACATCAGCAAAGTGTCCCTTTAATTAGCTAAGTCTGTGTCTATTGCACTTTGTCACATTTTGCTTTTAGAGGTTTTTTTTCTTCAGCTAAGCAAAAAAAGTTTTTGTGCAAAGTTGAATCTCGCTGGCAGCCACAGCTGTGAGAGCGAGTGCGAAGGTGCTGCATCTGCAGAAACAGTGAACGTGTGACATAGAAATGCACAAAGTCACAAGTGTTGTCACAATACTGGAATTTCTAACAACACTACAACAACTTTTCTTTTTCTGGTTAGTAGCAGAGAACAGAGGAATGACTGTAGTGAACATAAACAATAAGAGAGAGTGGTACCAATGTGTCGATGCAGGAAATGAGACTTGAGAGTCTTAGATATTCAGATCCATGTGTATCAATAAATTGATATTGTTAAGAACACTACCAGTGACAGCTGCATAGTTCTTTTTCCCTCTAGATCTTTTATTGAAATAATTACTAGCCCTCATTTTCAGTATTTCCTCACATAATTGAATAAACCCAGCATATTAATTAAAACCAACAGAAAACATAAAAACAGCACGTTGCAGTATATTTAACCAGCATCACTGTGAAATGAGTTACTGTGGTAAAGACCTCACACTCACCTTCCTCCACAGATATTTCACTCAAGTTTCACTAGCAAGCTCAACCAGAACTGTGTAATTGGTGTTTGGGGCACGCGGCCATGTATCCCTGCTCCTGTCACATTTTAAACGGTTTAGGAAAAATAAACAGTGAACACATAAGAAGAAGATTTATGCCATGAGATAGTGGCACAGTTGTGATGTGGCCGTAGGCACGGGGACAAAGGCAGAGACAGAAGCTTTGGGTTTGTTTTGATAAATTTTCTTTGGTCCTTTGCCAAGAAGAAATATTTTCCCGTTGCTAAGCAACATCCTTTTTTCCATCTTTCCAGCATCCTTTGTTAAATATTAAAGTTCATTTTGGCTCAGCGTAGATATTTATTTGAATGTGTTCAAGTATATCTAACTCCTACTGTGACTCAACTGTGTTTCTGGTGACAGAAACGTTAGACGTCAGAGGCACATTTATTCATCAGTTGTCATAACAGTACCAGAAAATCTAAATTCAGATTCAATCTTATGCTGTCTGCAGACTAATAACCCATTTTGGCTGTTTCTTTGTTGCAGTGAACGCTGATTAGTGAACGCAGTTTCTATGAATTTGGTTAATTAAGTGTAGGGAAAAAGCTAAGAGACCTTGCTCAAGTAGTCAGGTACAAGGATTCTTTAATTATAAGCTCTAACAGAGTGTTTCCCATCCAGTCACAATGCAGGATCAGCACTAAATGTTGTATAATTAACCATAAACAGCTGCTGCTAACGTGAGCTGTGTTAACCTGGTGCACAGAGCTGAAGTGTCTTGCTCAGGGACACTCAAGCAGGGTGGATGCCTGCCAATGTGGGGGCTTCACCCTGAGTCCTCCTGTTGAAGAGTGGCCTCTCTAAAGCCACCTCGCTGCCAGACTGAATAAAGAGTGTGTGTTATTTATTTATACACCAGGCGAGCTGAAAGAGATAGTACAAGGGCGTGTGTGTGTGTGCTTCAGGAGTGTTTTCTCCCTGGTCTGGCCACAGTTTGCCTGTCACCTCTGGTCAGTTTGCATTAGTACTGCCACTCTGCGTCTCCCACTGCTCCTCAGATCACCTCCTCTCCTCTCCTCTCCTCTCCTCTCCTCTCCTCTCACATACTGTGTATTGTATCTGCCAAGATGGCTTTCAAGTGAGAGTCAGAGCCGGAGCATTCTTACTCTACTAACCAACTTCTCTCTTAGAAGCTCAAGGAAGGAAGAATCGGGTGATTAAAGAAGCTTCTTTGTGACTCCCAGCTTGGGGAGTTTCTCACATCAACCCCCCAGTAGTTTAACTGTAGTGTGTGAACTGACTCAGCTATGTGCCGCAGCCTCAGGCGATGTGGTGCTACTTTGCTGCATCATTACAATACCTCTGTAATTTCGTGTTTTGCCCCTGTTCTCTAAGCATGACATTCAGAAGGTGCTGCAGGAATTTCTAACCTGTTTTACCATTTCATTGTTCTTTCCTGCTGCAGCTGCAACTTTACAGTTTATATTGGACGCCACTGTTCCTTTCCAACCGACCTTAAAGCCACAGTTGGTAACTTTTACAAAAATAACTCTGTCACATTTGCTGAGACTGCCACTGTATCCACACGATAGTCTGTGAAAAAAATCTTGTGTCTCTTCCTGCTTCTAATGGCACTTTCTAGAATCTACCACAGCTGAAGGAAAACCAATCAGAGTCTCTAACACAGCTGTCAATCATGTCAGTCACTGCTTGTGAACTGCAGTCAAACAAGCAGTTAAATCAAGATTCTGTTAGTCCTACTGCATTGCCTATTTCTAGCCTCAGACGTTTTCAGAAACATATTTTAGTGTACTGTTTAGCTGTAAAATGAGAGATTTTGCTCAACTGTTTCCAACATGGCGGCTGGGTCACAAACTGTCTAATTTTACAATCAGGTTGTCTTACAAAAACTTGCTGAGGACATACAGTTTTTACACAAATTTGTAGCACTTTTGCTGTGCACAGTACGGTTGGGCTGGTATAAAAATGTTCAAACCGGTTTGATGTTAAGCCAAACTTCTAACCAACCAGTATACCGAATTTTACCGGATCTCACATTTGACACAGCTCCTGAGCGAAGCATAATGAGGCAACAGACAACGAGCATCTGACCCCAGCCAATGTTTATATGTGGGGCCAGTAAGGATAGTAAACAGGCTAAAAAATAAGCCCTATATGGGATTGTTTAAGGGTCGCATATGGGCCCCATGCCAAATGCCCACATGTGTGGGTTTACCCAGGCGGGCCCCAGATAAGATGCCCATTTTGGGCCCAAACCCACTGGATACCCAGGTAGCCCTAGCATAACCACGTGGTGCCTGCTTGGGTAAAGCCATCAATGTGGGCAACTGGCATGGGGCCAAATGGAACCCATGTACAGTCTCATATAGGGCCCATTTTTCAACCCACTGACTACCCACATGGGCCCCACATACAAATGCTGGCTGGGCCTATTGCGTCGTATTGCATAACATCAGACGGACTCCTTTAAATATGCACTTCTGTGATATAATGTAAACAAGCCACATAGCTATCAGCCTAGCGCTCAAGATCATCCTAGAGACGTACCCAATTAAGAGATAGTTGAGTTGCCCGCTTGCTATCTTCCTACATTTGTAACGTTACTTTTTTTAAACAGAAAACACACGTTTTATATTGTGATATTTACTGGAAATTACATACAAAATAGCGAACAGCAATCAGGCCGATATTAGCAATGGTCACTTACCAGAATCTTTCACCTCCTTGGCTATCTCCCTCCAGCCATCTGCCACCTTACCTTTGTTTTTCTTTGCAAAATAAGGAGTCCTGATTACATTTTGCTCACATATTTACTTCAGTCTTGGCCATTAGTGGAGATATGGGATGGGAACTTCCAAACATCACTCATAAATGTCTAATGCTTCGGCTTTGGAGTAGACTTGTGAAGATGTCGGATCAGAGATTCACTAAAAAAATATTTAGTTGGGACACCTCCCACTGTCATCCCTGGGCTAATTAGTTAAAATCATTATTTCATTTGAACAATTTGTCATTTATTTTCCAGAACAGCTTAATCTGTGATATATTGAAAATATTTCGCACAGTCTGTTGACGTATGGCATAAAGCAAAACTACGAACTTTCAAAGCGAGCAACAGGCATAAATAGAAACAGGGGTCCAACAGAGTTCAGCTCCAAGCAGCACACCACATTGCTCAGGGTTATTTAGGACACTTCTTTCGTCGGGTTCATATCGAAAATGTTGCCATACTGGTGCAGTTTTAGTTTTCTTTGGAGACTAATTCTGCTGTGTCTCCTCTCGTCACCCCAAAAAACGCATTAACATTTTAGCAAACGCACACAATGTGCTCCGCTGCCCCTCCTACTTCTGCTGAAGTTTGATCTCCTTCATGTTGCTGTGCTCAGTTCACAGCCTGTCAGACACTTGTGGCTTTGTTAGTCAGTAAAATCTATGGCCACGTCCTGTTCAGCATCACATTTCCCAGTAATAAGACTAATATTTATATGTATTTAAATTCTTGTAGATGAGTGTGTAGGCTTCACTGCAGGGGGGGGGCACTGCAGGGTACAACTTCAAACCAGTCCCTAAACCCTCCTACCTTTCTGTGAGAAGACACGAGAGGAAAAACGCTGTGTTTTCTTTCCTAGTCAGAGCATATGGCGATGTGTATATTATCATTCCAAATGACAACAGAAAACATGTTTCATGTTTGTGATTTGGACTACAGATACAGAAAGCTATGTAGCCCCCAAAAAAGCAACTAATTTACAAATCCACAGCTTTGATGTAATCACACACATAGATGTACTTAAATACCTATTTTGTTATGATTGCGTGCATCTCATTACTGCCAACGCCTCCCTAAACCCTCTCCATATGCAGTTCTGGAGAAAGATAGTTGCTTGTTGAGTCTCACTCCCAGGTCATCAAACACAGACGACCTTTGGTTGGTAGTTGGACCAAACCTCCAGCCCAAAGCATCTGTATTTGACGACCTTGGAATAAGATTCAACAATCTGATTATGCGTACTGAACCTTTACTTGTGTTTTGGGTCTGTTTTATCATGCATCATCAAGTCAGGCTGTTGAAACTCATTTTTCTTCCTCTGCGCTGACGCTGATGGAACTGAATTGAATATGAATAAAAGGAAACAATATGCGATGTGGTTTGTTCCACACCATGAAAAACACTGATGATCCACTCTGCTGTTTCCCACAGACTAAAAGATGTCTCCCTTGAGGCAATTTGGGAAGCTTTTTGAATCCTGCTCTCTCCTGTTTTCTCTTGATTTCTCTCTCTTGCATTTATATCACATCGCTTCTCTCGGCATACAAAAGCGCACACCTATTGTAACCGTCTTTGATTCTCTATTTTTTATCTTACACTCACTCTTATTATGTGTAAAATGACAGGAAGTGACAGGTAAGGGATCGGACAAAGGGATGAGCGGAGAGTGAGTGAAAGCCGGGTAGAGTGAGAAAGAGAGCGGTTGGCTCGGTGAACAGGAACCTTTCGGCTCGAGATAATGCCCTATGAATGATGTCCTCCCCTAAGGCCCCAAGAAGCAGGAAGTGTGGCTCCATATTAATTAGAATATGAATTAGATAGACCCTGTTATCTGATGGCTCATAGGAGCGAGAGCAGCATGATCCAGGCAGCAGCAGCAGCATTAGAGGTGTTTGAACAAATAGTACCAGTGCAGGTCACATTGCTCTCCTGCAGTCATTATGACCACTTACAGCCTAAAATAAAAAGCAAAGGGGCTGTTTAATAATTTTTTATTGGTTCATTACACTTTTTAAAAAAAAATACAAACACTGAATCATCATATTTACAGGGAAAACACATAAACACAACAGAGCAATATTGCTTAAGAGTTAAATATAAATACATGTATCTCAGTCACTGGTCGCCCACACATAACAAAACTGACTTTCAGTTTTATTGGAAAACGTTCAAAACAGTGTGCGAAATACAGGGTCTCAGGAGGTCTCTTGCCCTTTAATTAATACTGAGCAGTCCGCGAAACTTTATTTGCATGTTTAAATGTCGAAAGATGAGGAGCAGCACAAGTAATGCCACAGACAGAGAGGAGGCGGTTAATGTACATCTTACTGGTGCTGCAGCTGCTGGCGTAGATATAATATGGCTCTGTAATACATTTTACCACCTTTCTTTAAAAGTCTATTACTAAACAAGACTCACTGTTCTAGCAGCTCTGTGAAGGGCTTCCGCGGACTAAGAATTTTCCTAGCTGACCAATAGTCATCATTTAGGGCCATTAGTCGAATAGTTGCCTGCATGTTTACAATATTATTATATGATATATTTTGGATGGGGCAACACAATGGTTTGAGTTGAAGGTGTGAGAAAGAATAGTATCAGTAACATTGTTAACACTGTGCTACATTACAGAGAAATACAAAACCGTCCTAATGAACCTTCATTAATATAGGCCTGTATTTTATCTACAAGTGCACGTCACA